>NC_043701.1:81201787-81338865 GCF_006229205.1 Suricata suricatta | reverse complement strand
AATGTTTTATTTATTTTTGATACAGAGAGAGACAGAGCATGAGAGGGGAAGGGGCAGAGAGAGAAGGACACAGAACTGGAAGCAGGCTCCAGGCTCTGAGCTAGCTGTCAGCACAGAGCCTGATGCGGGGCTCGAACCCACGAACGTGAGATCTGACCTGAGCCGAAGTCGGAGGCTTAACCGACTGAGCCACCCAGGCGCCCCTCTCTCTCTTTTTTTTAAATCTATTTTTGAGACAGAGAGAGACAGAGCATGAACGGGGATGGGCAGAGAGAGAGAGGGAGACCCAAAATCCAAAGCTGTCAGCACAGAGCCTGACTTGGGGCTCGAACCCATGAACTCGAGATCATGACCTGAGCTGAAGTCAGAGGCTTAACCGACTGAGCCACCCAGGTGCCCCAGGCGAGTTCTCTTGGATACCACATAAACTATCAAGTTGTGTGGATGTAAATATTTAATAAACAGAGCTGTTAGAAACTTCTTTTGGCCTAGGAATACTATGGAAAAAATTACATAATCTGGAAAAGTTTTACAACCTCAGAATTATCTAATTTAGTTTCCCCCCACAGCCTTATTAAGGATAGCTACATAGTTTCATTGGCCTTTGTGAAATATTAAAAAGAGCTAAAAGAAACTTTCTGGCCTCCTGACCCCTTACTTAGTTGGTAAGATGGACTAAGGTGTCTCTAAAATCACATCAACAGAACAAAAGTGTATATTATTGGTAAGTGCATTCTTTATCATGATACCATTATAGCAATAAAATACTTCCTTTATCATCTTCCCCCCGACCCAAATTTTCCAGAGGAAGAGAATGAGCAAAGAGGACACATTGAGGGAGACACTTCATTGTTTAACAAAACTTGAGTAAGCATATATTTAGATGATATTTAACCCAAGATGTGAATGAAGAGGGAGAGAATCAAATAAGTTATTGGAGAGAGGGCTGCAGCAGGTGGCGAAGGTGAGAGCATGTTTGCCATTCCACAGATGGGTTTGCGTCACCAAGTTTGAGCCTTTTACATTAGACTCTCAGATGCTTGTTAGCTTATAATACTCACTCTGTGAACCCACAAAGCCACGAGCCAAGTACGTTTAGGCATGCCTCAGTGACTTGACCAAGATACAGCCGCCCCCATTAGGCCTAGCAAAAAGAGACTGCCCTCCCTCCCTCCCTCCATTCCTCAATTCCTTCCTTCCTTCTTTCCTTTCTCCACTATATGCTTATTGAAAGTCTACTATGCACCATCCACTAATTTTGGCACTTATTATACAGCAGTAAATAACAGACATGTCCCAGACTGCTTGAAACTTGTAGACTAGCAAATTGGATCTCTTGTAAACAAAAAACCTTGAGTGTGATAAGTATTCAATGCTTGTTCAGTGAACCTGGCCCAAATTAAAAGATAAATGTTTGATCAATGAATCAATGTTTGGATGAACGAGCAAATGAAGAGATGGATTGACTGACCTTTAAGATTTTATAACTGAGATTCTTACCGCAGCAGGATAATTAGAATTTTTTTCCTGATTCCCATTTTCTATTCCTATATTGGTGTGAGTGGAAAATGTTGAGAAAGAATTAAGCTAAATCTGCCAGTCATAAAACTTCATAAGAAAATCAATTAAGTAGCTCAAAATCATTTCTGTACTTTCAGAAAAAAAAGAAGCAGCTGCCTGATGATATTTTTAATTGAATTCAGAAGCTATTACCTACAAGAACCTTTAATTTATTCTTACCCAGTCAATCGAAAACAATTTAAGCAAAGCAGAATCTGTTTTCTTCTAAGTTGCAACTGAGCTGAGAGCTGCCATGCCAAGTTTCACCCAGTGTGAATTTTAGCAGCTGAATGATAAACACCATAAAGGAAACTTTTCTTGAAAGCCAGCAGGGCTGCTTTAGCCAAGTTTATGCTACTAGGCAACAACCTAAGAAAACCAATATTCTGTTGCTAATTACCCATCGAAAAGGTTAGAGAGGAAATTAGAGAAAGAAGCAATCTTCTTAATAATTCCCCCATTACCCAATCCTGAAATCATCTCTTATCCATGAAAGGTTGAACATACAAGTTTCAGAGTATCCCAATTCTCATTAAAATAGAAAAAGAGATTGCCTCCCTAAAGGAATGGGCTTAAGGATTCTAGGCAAAGGTTTTACCCCCAGTCAGTAATGTACAAATGTAGCGGTTGAAAGTGACAGACAGGGTAAGCTTCTGGGGGCTGAAAGTTTGGGAGCCACAAACCCCAAATAGATGTCAATTCTGTCAGCCACATTGCAACCTGGCCTCTCCTGGTTCAACCATTCACTCATCACATGTGAACAAGACCAAAAAGCTTACAGTGTAATACGGGGGTCAGATGAGAAAGAAACAGGTAAGCAAATGAACAAGATTGCAAAGATACTTGTGCCTCAAAGAAAATTTCCAAGGGGATAACGACAGAGAGGAACTTGAGAGGCATCATTTAGTAGAGTGATTAAGGAAGGCCTTTCAGAGTATTCTTCTGGCCTAAGGTTTCATTCATGTTGCAAATGCTCTCTGTTCTTTTTAAATTAGGCCTAACCATGCTCCTGTCACATTAGCTAATAAAGCTTACTCTCTTTTCCAGCCAACTCAGGAATCTGTGAAAAGGAAGGGAAGGGAAGGGAATGAAGGAAATTCTTAGCACAATGACTGAAATAAGCCAACATAAGAATACCAGGGGTGGGGTGCCTAAATGGCTCAGTCGGTTAAGTCATGATCTCACCGTTCATGAGTTCAAACCCTGCATCAGGCTCTCTGCTGTCAGCATGGATCCTGCTTTGGATCCTCTGTGCCCTTTTCTCACTAGCCCTCTTCAGCTTGTTCTTTATCTCTCTCAAAATAAGGAAGTAAACTTAAAAAAATAAAAGAGTACCAGGAGAAAACTCACTTCTTCATTTATGACCATAGCATTAGAAAATTCCTTAGGAAGGCTAAAAAAGCAAGAGTATTAAAGAAATAGTTGCAAAATTGGATTTCACCAAAATTCAAAGTGTTTGCTCTTAGAAAGACACCATTTAAGAAAGGAAAAGGGAGACCACACTGACAGAAGATATCTAATATATATACAAAAGACATGTGTGTATTATGTGTATATATATATATATATATGTGTGTGTGTATTTATACATATATGTGTGTATATATACACATAAGACATAGTGTATATCATATTTCATGTATATCTGGAAAAGGACACATATGGAACATATAAAGAACTCTTAGATATCAATAATAAGAAGAGAAACAACTCAATTTTTAAATGAACAAAAGGTTTGAATAAGAACTTCACAGTGGAGGATACACAAATGGCCAATGGCACATGAAAATATGGTCAACACCATGAGTCATCAGACAAGCACAAATAAAAACCACACTGAGATGTCCCTTCACAGCCCACGAGCATGACTAAGATGAAAGAGTGACCATACCAGGTGTTGGTGAGCATGAGAGAGACTGGAAGTCTCTTGCAATGCTGGCACACACACAAACTTGTATACAATGTTCTTAAAACCTTTATTCATAATACCTACAAACAGAAACCTACTGTCCATCATAGGCAAATGGATAAACAAGTTGTATTGTATCCATAAACTGGAACGCTATTCAGCAATAAAATGTACCACTAATACATTAAACAACATGGATGACTCTCAGAAACAAAATAAGCCAGACACAAAAGTATATGCTATGTGATTCAATTATATGAGATTCTAGAAAAAAGGAAATAGAATCTACAGTGATAAAAGGCAGATCAGGGCTGCATGGAGCTGGGGCTCAGAATGGATTGACTGTAAAAGGGCCTGAGGAAAATTTTGGAGGTGATGGAAAGATTCTATAGTATGGTGGTGACTATGTCAGTGGTTACAAAGATGGATGTATACATCTGTCCAAACTCTAAAACATATACTACCCTTAAGAGAATCACATGTATGTAAATAATAATAATGTTGATTTTAACACAATAAAGTTGATTTTTTTTAACTGGATTCTTTGAAAAAGTAGTCTCAATGTCTGCTCATAGTACTGGTATAGGTGTGCCATTCATTGAGTCAATTCACAAAATTTGAGACTGGAAAATCCGGCAGACACGGAGCCAATATAATAGCCATACTCTCAAATATTCACTGAAATGGTTTTGCTATATTTGTCTTGAAAGTTCTGTGAAGAAAAGGGCTCTCTGATCCAGTAGATTATAGAAAAAGATTGAAGCCTCTATCTATACATTCCCATTATAATTACCATAAATTTTTTCTGAAAATCCTAAGAGGAATACCTGGTGGAATACAGCTTGGGAAACACTGAATTAGTTGATCAATGTCCATCCGGAGGGAAGTGTCTTAGAGTTTTCAATCATTCATATATGCTTTTTATCTCAAAGATGGTGGTTTAGTATGTAGCAATTTCTGCCTGTATTTGAGCACAGTACTCATTTTCAGCTGCATCTTATAAAATTTGTGTTCCATTCCATTTTCTTACAAAAGTAATTTTTTTAAGGTTCTTCCAAAGAGCTCAGTCCTTGATTCTATCCTTATAAACAACTTGGCCAAATGGCAAACGCTGGATTGTCAAATTTTTAAATGACACAAACAACTTTTTTTTAAATTATAGTCTCTGAATATTATGAAGTTAAAATTTACTAAGATCTTAGATAGACAAGATCGATTAGATTTAAACAACTATTGAGTTTGGAAAATCAATTAGTTAAAATATATATATTTTGTGGGAGACAGAGGAGAGCAGGCTTTGGAGTTTTCATTGACAATAAACTCTACCAAAAGTATAATATTGCACCATTAAAAACCAATTCAACCTAGTCCACACTATTAAAAGAATGGTGTCAAGAACAATAAGAAGAGAACCATTATAAATAAGTACCACTGTGGATCTATAAGATGGAGAAAGTTCTGAGAATGATGCCAAAAGAATAGTGTCCAAAGTTGGAGAAAAGAATACACAGGCATTATGATGTTTGCCTCCAAATATGTGGGGAAATTTCATGGAGTATCATTCAGGCATCTCGAGAGCCACATTCTATACCTATTTTTAAAAGGTCCAATTGTACCTAACTAACTAGGGCTATTTTCATTAGAATTTTATTTACAAAATCCACAGCACATGGGAAGACCAGGTTCAGAAAGGACAAAGGGAACTCAGGGACAGTGTGGCCAGAAGCCCAGCAGCGGTCACGCACAGGCGAAATCTTGACCCTACCGCCCAGCCTCCGTCATTAATGACAAATGACCAGCATCTGCCCCACGTTCTTGCATTTGCAGCACTCACTGAAGATTCACTTGCATTTGTAACACTCCATTTGATGGCAAAAAGGTTGGGCCAAAATGATGTGTCTGGCCCTGGCTGGATTTATTCTGAGTTCTTCCAAAACCCAGAAGTAGCAGTAGTGAGATGGTTATTGACTTTGGACCCTGTGAGGATATCCCTGCTTGAAGGAGTTTATACTAAATGAACTTTTGTCAAAGATTCTTCCTCAATTTGGGAAAGACGACAAGTACTCAGTCTCAGTGAGAGCTTTGAAATCAATAATGGAATAAAATGTTTAAAAAAATAAAATAAAATAATAGATGAACAAGAGGATTTTAGGAATGGAATGCACCTTAGAGGTTATCTACAAAAATTAATCTTTATCAACATGGAAAACAGGACCTAGAGCAATCACATAAATTTTTCCACAGACTCTCAGTGAATAAGAAGTGTAGGGGCCAAGGGAAGACTTCCCCAGGATGGGGCCATTTTGGCATGAAGATGATTTTGAGTTAACAGCAATCAAACCCCAGCTGGCTAAGAAAAAGCTCTTTACCTTTTGTAAGGACAAAGTCTGAACCTAACAGACTCCATGACAGAGGTCCCCCTCTAAGCTAGAAAGTCTAAGGCTCAGTTTCTCCAGAACTATTAGGCAGTTACACATTGCCTAGAGCGGAGACCACCTTGCAATATCCAATCAGGAAAGGCCAGCTACCTCTCCCCACATTCCTAAGAGTAAGGCCTGCAGATGGGAACTTTAGATAGGACCCTGTTACCTAATGTTAAAGTTAACCCGATAGTCACCAAACAAGACCCTCAACTCGCACTGTAATTGGTTAATTTCAAAGGTACTCTAAATGTTGTAATTGGGTCCCACCAAAAGTAATGAACACTCTGAACAATGTGTATGGTTAGAGTTGCTGCCAATACTGTTGTACCATTATGATTGGGTCACTGTACCTGTGTCACAGTTTCTTGTAACTCCCCCTTCCCAAGCCCCATAAAAACCCTACTCAGCCCTTGTTCGGGGCTCTCAGCATGGATCCATTGCGTTGGTGAAGGCTGTGAGACCGAACTTAGGCCCGGCGAGCCTAAGCCTTTATAAAACTGCCCTTTGCTTTTGCATGCGTGACTCGGTCTCCCTGGTGGTCTCTGGTTTTTGGGGGTGATATTGAAATCTTGGGCATTACACTTTCCACTACTGCTGAAAAGGATTTCAATAGAGGACCTGCTCCAGGAAGAGAGCTATCACCATAGATAACAACATTATAATATGAACTAGATATGATAGACAGGGAGGAAGCTAGCAAGGCCTGTTCATCAAAATCTTCCGTGTCCCATTGTTTCTGAGTGGCCCTATGAACCTTTGTTTACCAAACATTTATTTTTTTCATCTTCCTGTGAATTGCATTCCTTCCCTTTTGAAGTCTCAGACACCTACCCCCCTTCACCCTAGTTCAGAGTAACATATGTACCTCATTGTGCCTCATTGTCTTTGGAAGTTTCCTGTTTGTGGATTCCTCATTTATGCAAAATTAAATTTGATTTTCTCCTGTTAATCTGTCTCATGTTAATTTGATTCTTAGTCTGGCTAGAAGGACCTCAAAGAGCAGAGCAAATTCTTCCTTCCTAACAGTATCAAAAGAAACATAGAAGCCAGGATCTCCATGCTTTTAACCTATCTTTCTCTATTATAAAATATAGCTACCTAGAGCACCTTAGTGGCTCAGTTGATTGAGGGTCTGGCTCTTGGTTTCAGCATAGGTCATGATTTCATGGTTCATGAGTTCAAGCCCAGCGTTGGGCTCTGTGCTGACAGTGTAGAGCCTGCTTGGAGTTCTCTTTCCCTCTCTCTGCCTCTCCCCTTCTTTCTCTCTCTCTCTCTCAAAATAAATAAATAAATAATGTAAAAAAAAATAAAATACAGTTTCCTTTTTCTTTTTTTTAACATTTATTTATTTGTTTTTTAATAGTTTACTGCCAAGTTGGTTTTCATATAACACCCAGTGCTCTTCCCCACAAGTGCCCCCCTCCATGACCATCACCCCCTTCCCCTTTCCCCCTCCCTCTTCAGCCCTCAGTTTTTATTCATTTGTAAGAGACAGAGTGCAAGTGGGGAAGGGGCAGAGAGAGAGAGAGAGAGAGAAAGAGAGAGAGTGAGAGGGAGACACAGAATCCGAAGCAAGCTCCAGGCCCTCAGCTGTCAGCACAGAGCCTGGTGCAAGGCTCGAACCCACCAACTGTGAGATCATGACCTGAGCTGAATGAAGTCAGATGCCCAATTGACCAAGCCACGCAGGTGCTCCTTTTTCAACTGAACAATCTCACTGATATAAATATACTGAGATCCCCATATTGTTGTATTGTTGTTAATAGAATGAATGTGAACACAGGAAAGTATGATCGTGTGGGGAAGGGGAGGGGGAGGCAGTTAAGGGGGGAGGTGAAGACAAGATAAAATAAAATCCATTTTAAAAAATCCTGATATGACCTCTAGTTTACCAGCATGTCCTTGGTTTTGATACTAACCTTTTCTGGTAATTAGAGTTTGAATGTTTAAGGAAAAACAATGCCTTTGACTATTAGCAAGACGTTAGGAAAATGTCACTGTGAAGGCAAATTATTTTTCATCTGCTTAGTAAACTTTTTGACTGATGAAAAATCAATCCTTCACCAATTCTTCTTTCAGGTGTTGTGTGTCTGATATGTCTCCTATGTCATCTGGAAACAACAGTTTAAATACTACTTTAATGAGAAAATTCACCAATGGTCAGTCTGCTACTGCCTTAAATGGATTTGTGGCTGATAAGTAACTGATAAGATGTTTGCCTGAAACATTTTTGGAAGGACAAGTCCATTATTTGTTGCCACTTTTTTCCAGGTCCATGGAGAAATTAGCTTTAATTAGTCCTTTGGATGCCAGAACACAGCAAATCCTCCTTTCCTGAGAAAGAAGGGCAAACACTACTAGACACTGATTTTGTTCAATTCTTTAATAAATCAAAATATTGAAACTAATGGATTAAACCATTAGACAGCATTCTCTGAATGACAAAGTATATTACATTAATTCTTTCTCCTTATTGTAGAGGCAGAAAAAAATGAGGATTTCCTTAACTGTTGTGTCAGAATATCAAGATAAAACATGGAAACTTTAGTCATTCAGATACTTCATGTATATGTCAAATCTAGCCTCCCACTTACTTTCCAATTTATGTAGGGTGTAGATTCTCTAACTGCTGCCATCCTGAAACATAGAATCCTTTAGCAACAAAAGACATAGCATAACCCAGAAACATTCATTTAAAAGAAAATCAAGAGTGCCTGGGTGGCTCATTTGCTTAGGTGTCCAACCCCTGATCTTGGCTCAGGTCATGATCTCTTGCTTCATGGTTTCAAGCCCTGAGTTAGTTTCCACACTGACAGCTTGGATTCTCTCTCTCTCTCCCTCTCTTTCTCTCTCTGCCCCTCCCCGTCCAGGCTCTCTCTGTTTCTCTCTCTCCAAATAAATAAACGTTTAAAAAAACTTAAAAAACAAAGAAAATCAAAAGAAAAATAAGAAAGAAGAATAAAGGACATTAGTAAACTGTGCCAAGATGCTGGGAGCTGCACCGGCCTTGCTGGATGACACGGTCACAGTAAGGAAATGGCAGACGTGCAGGGCTCCTGCCATGAGAGGTGGAAACTGGCATCTCCTTCTGCTACCACTGCTCATGTGAAACTAAGCCTGTTGCTATTGATTAGGCCTCACAATGTTCCAAGTCATACCGATATTCCCCACACAGATACCTCATGGGAAGAAGCATATTCCCACCTCTATAAAGAGGAATTTAAACAAAGCACTGCAGATGTTTTGTCGAAAGACTCTTTTAATGAGCCTCACAAATTTAAGGCATAGAAAATGAAGGAGGTTAAAGAACACAAGATTTACTATTAACTCTGGCCCAGAGAAAAAGAGCCTACTTTAGGAATAAGAAATAAACAAAAGCAAGGCATAAGTTACTGTGCATACATATGTTAATTGGTGCCCATTGTGAGGATGGGTAAGAGTAGTTATAACTTAAACTCATATGGAAAGGCCGGCTCATCTAGGGTGCTTATGGGGCTTACACCTTCAACAATCAAAGAACAAGGTTGACAAAAGGTTTACTTACTAACCGTAGAGAATATATCCGTCCTCTTGTGAGACAAATAGAATGCCTCCTAGCCCAGTTTCTGCCTGAATTTTAGCATCATTACTATAAAAGGTGTTTGCTATCTGCTTCTCACTGAAAACATCCTGCTATCTTCTTAGTTGTAAGATTTACTACCGGTTCAAACAAATGTGTGTGTTATCTGCTTTTCAATGAGAATATCCTGTTATCCTATGATGTGTAAATTACCTCATTGTAATTAGAGTAGTTCTGCAAAAATGCCTCCGTAAAACCTGTTTCTGCACCCTTTTCAAAGCATCTTATCACTGAGAATTATTTGTAAAAATTCTACTTTTTGATGTCCTGTTAACACTTATCTATAAATAAAGGCACAAAACCTGGCAAGAGAGAAATGCCAGGCTGGTGACCAAGAAAGAAAGAAACTCCTGGCTCTCTCACTCCATGTTTTCGCCGACACCACCTCTCCTTCAGAAGACCCTGGACCAGCCGGAGTTGGACTCCGGTACAAAAACTGAAGCCCCTCATCACTATTATAGTTCTCTCTACACGGTTTCTGGGTTTCTTTTCTTTTTTTAAATTATTTATTTAATGTTTATTAATTTTTGAGACAGAGAGAGACAGCGGTGAGTGGGGGAGGGAGACAGAATCTGAAGCAGGATCCAGGCTGTCAGCACAGAGCTCTCCAGAGAGATTGAACTCACAAACCAGGAGATCATGACTTGAGTGGAGGTCAGACCAACTGAGCCATCCAGGCGCCACTGGGTTCATTTTCTAATAGCCACTTGACAATCCTCTCTTCTGTTGATCAGCATCTCCAGTAGAGACATCTCTTCTTCTCAGACTCTGAATCCTACCATTTGGCTGATTCTAAACATTTTCGGTGACATCCTGTTTACCACCCCATAATACCACAGGTCAGAAGGGCTATCGTGGCTGTTTCTTAGCCAAATCAGTTTTCTTAGAGCAGAGCTCACACTGGACAAGTTTCCATCCAGACTTCTAAGCAACCAACTTCTTTCTCATTTGGATTTCACCATTAATTCACCTTGGAGTATTGGTCATGAATCTCTTTTTACATCCCTGATATTTTAAGAAGAAACATTCATACCCAACTAACTCTGGGAACCATCTGGAAGGAAGTGTTTACATAACTCTTTTCAACAGAACATCATGGCAGGGTTCCCAATCCACAACCACAACATCCTGTGGAATCAGCTAAACTGTTTAAAAAGCCAGCAACCAATTTGAATGAGAACAATTCCATGGGGGCTCAGGGCAGCAAACCATTTATGCCTAGACTCTAGAATAGAATATTGGTATTCTTACATCATGATCCAGACAGCTCTGAAATGTTTGACTCCCTCTCCCCACAATCTCAGTTAACGCAAGTATGCTTTTTTTTTTTTTCTCTATACTACTGTGTTTTAATGCTAGGTGTGACCCATTAAACTGGTTTCGCGATCCACTAATTGGTCACAACCCATAACCTAAAAAGATTAGAGCATGGAGAATTTCTCTCCTAATCTGGCGTCTCTTCCAACCACTGTGTTTTGGAGATTCTAAAGCACTGCTGTGCACTAGAGTCACCTGAGACATTACAAAAGTTAAGATGGCTCTGTCCCCTGGCTGGAGAACCTGATTCAACGGGTACCAAGGAGCAATCATTTGCAAAAGTCTCTAAATAATTCTAATGTGTGGCAAGGATTAGGAACCATTGCTCTAGTGTAGAGCAGCTCACTAACTAATAAGAAAATCCACAAGATCCTCTATTGCAGTACCCTCGTCCAAAGAATCTCTCCTTGTAAAGTCATTTTACGCAATACAAATTTGTCACTCCATAGGTTGTTTATCAGTTTGCTACATTCAGTACAGGATGATCTTTAAAGCACTTTACAATCTCTTGTTTTTCCACTTGAGCAGCAGAATTCTTAAAGGCCAGGAGCCCTGCGTGCTTGGCCTTCTGCCTTGGCCACAAGGTGGAGGCAGTCACGGTTGTTACAGAGCCGCCTCTGGTCTGCGTGACCTTTCCCCTAGTAAGCACTATTTCCTTGAACCGAAACTAGATGCCCGAGAGCTGACACATGGAAAGTGACTGCTGTTCCACAGCAGTGACCCTTCACCTACTAAACTTCCCCTTGTTGACTCCACCGCCAGCCGGAACAGCCCAGGCTGTGGGTGTGGGACCGACCTTTCACCCACTTAGCCCGAGTGAGGCCTCGCGTCTGCTCCCTTCTGCAGGATAGGCTGTATTTCTTCCTTCCCACGCAATGTTGATGAAGACAAGAAGTATAACTATGAATTAGGGCTGAGGCATAAAGAAACAATCCTTTTGTTCCAATAGGCAGTGCATTTTGACAAGGTACCTATTTGTTGCAAGAAGCCGTGGGACAACCCTATTGCAAAAGGGCTGAAAGAAAGAACATAGAGTGGGAGCCCTACACCTTTCCTCTTTGGACTCGGCACACACCAGTGAAACACAGCCAGGCCCCTTTCTTCCATCAAGAGCATAAACATGTCACCCGAACTCAGCTTTGTCCGATGTTCCCAGATGTTCCCATTTACTTTCAAAAGATTGAAAACAGAAAGGAATGTGTGTCTGCGTGATTGCTGTGATTTGGGTCTCCAGCTACGAGTCCATGTTTTCTTAGGCCAAGGCTGGACACCTGATGCTACCCAGAGGCTTTGGAGAGATACAGGTGGTGTGTGTGAGGTGAAGGACACATGTCACCTGCATGGAGATGGGACCTGCTGTTCCCTGATAGGGAGAAACAAGCTGTTGAGTTTCTAACATCTTTTTCGTTTGTTTTTGAGCTCAGTTTTACATAGTTTCCTAGTGTGGGTCAGGAGGACAAACGGACATTCTTAGTTCTAGAGAGTCCGAAAGGCTAATGTAAAATGTCTCAGACTTCCCAAGCCCCAGATCCCCATTTAAACTGGAATTTAGAAAACTCATGTTTCCTACTAGCTAATTGCCCTAGGTGACTTAATGACTCCCCTGTCTCAGTTTTTCCTTCCCATGTGAAAGTGCTGGAGGAACTGAAGGACTATCATGCCTGCAGTTGACGGTTTGTCACTCAAGGCCAGCTTTTCCCGAATGAAAAAATGAAGATGGAGGCAGGGGTCCTGTTTTAGGCCAAAACGTGGAGGCTTGCATCTTCCAAAACAAGGGCTTGCATCTTCCAAACCCCACGCACTGATTCACCGTCTCTAGAATGCTAATCTACGGAGAATTCTGGCCAAACCAGACCAAACAAGAAAGGACGTTATGATCTATTGCTGGTGGTGTCAGCCGCTGTTGGTGAGGGAAGAACTTGCACAACACAGCCTTGCTTAAACTTGTTATTTTCAAACAAACACAATTTTAGTTATGACATCTGGTTATCTGTCCTTTTAACGGCTAAGCATTGTGAAAAAGAAATCCACAGGCCCAAAACAGCATCACTAAGACTGAATTCCCCAAACTGGGCTTAATATCTAACCTAATTGCAATTTCAGGCTCCCCAGAAATGCAGTCTTAACTGGTCACTCAGGAATCTTCCCTTTAGTAAAAATGAGTTTCCCACTTGGGCCCTTTTCATCCCCAGCTGCCTCCCCTAGGAAGATGAGGTGATCTGCATGACAAGACCCCTGGCTTTTCCCTCCACTGGGAATCTTTTTCCTTTGCTAGTTACTTTCTGGCCCCACCCTCTTTCTATAAAAGCATTCCATTTTGTACAACCCCTCAGAGTCTCCCTCTGCTTGCTAGATCAGATGCTGCCCAGTTCGTGAATCACTTAATAAAACCAAATAGATTTTCAAAATTTACTCAGTTGGAATTGTGTTTTTCTAGCAACATATAGACATACAATGCATTGCACATACCAATAGGCCAGTAGCCAAGAACTGATTGAATTAACCAGGCAATAAGGAATGCGTGTATAACTGCCTAAATTTTCTCATTTTCAAGTGGATATTCAGTAACATATTGACATGGTTTTGATCACCCCTTGCACTGGGCTAAGCAAAGAAGTCACAAAAGGAAGTGCCCTCTAAAATCCTTGCAGATGACCGGGTGCCTGATTTGTATTCCTTGTATTATCTGGAACCCAATCAGTTCTACACAAACCAAAGCTGAACTTTAGTTTTCACTTTTAGTGTTTTGGTTTTTCAAATAAGAGATTCTTGTTTGGGATACTCTGTGTGGGGAGGGGGCAGGAGGGAATGAGGGTTAGAAGGAGAAGATCTGTCTTGCTTGGTGGTAATCTCAGGAAATTTAGGCAATGATCAGCAATCAGAGAAAAGGAAGATTCCACGGGCATGGAAGTAAAGTTTCAGCTGACTGTAGTTCAATGTCAGTCCACAGAAGGCAATGGGCAGGGATGATAAGGGAGAGAAAGAGCTGATTATGGGCTCCTCAGGCCTGGGATCTCCACGCTTCTCAGTGTACCCACAGGGGTTAGAATAGAAGGCAGGAGAGCACTGATCCAATTCCCTGTCCTGATTCTGCCTTCCAATTCCGTCAAAAGCCTATTCAGAATGGATATTTACCAATACTTTTGCCTATTCTTTTGCTACATCTATTTCCATTCCAACTTTTGAAATAACATTTGTGTTTTTCTTTTTTCTCTTAACTTTTTTAGTCTTTACTTGTTTTTGAGAGACAGAGAAACAGAGTGCAAGTGGGTAAGGAACAAAGGGAGAGAGAGGTCCAGAATCTGAAGCAGACTCCAGGCTCTGAGCTGTCAGCACAGAGCCCAATGTGGGGCTCATATTCACAAACCACAAGTTCACGACCTAAGCCAAAGTTGGACAGTCAACTGGCAGAGCCATTGAGGTGCCCCACATTTGTTTTTTGTATAATTAATAAGTAACACATGTTTCATTGTTTAACATTTGGAAAAGCATAAGAAAAATAAATGTAAACACTAATGTAACCCTCCCCTCTCCTCAATAACCGCTATGGACATTCTGGGGTATTTTCTTTATATATCTGTTTGTTCATATGTTTGTGCATACAAATACTAAAAATATTAACCATGTATATTTACATTTCTTATTATCCCATGACCCCTTCCCTCTTTGGGCAGCTAGACCATGATTCACAAAGGAAGCCAAAAATATCTGTACATGTTTGGGACATTCTGTTTTACTGAGGTATTATGATACACGTTTTCTTTTTTCTCAGATCCATAAAAACCTATGTATGGTTTCTATAATCTACCCACTAGTCCCCTTTTAAGTTTCATTTGAACTGTTCTCAAGTTTCCTTCAACTTTTATTCTCTTCTGCACCCCCCCAAGCCAAAGATTCTCTTTTAATTTGATAGGTAATAGTGGGAACCTGTATGCGATTTATTGCATATTTATTACACTCCAAATCACTTCAAGGCTTAAACCTTTGAAATTCACTTTCTTCACCAATCCATAGCAATGGCTGCAGATGGAATGAGGGAGACAGGTCTAAATCAGCCTTCTAGAGTTTTCTGCAGCCCAATGTGCAGAGTCATAACAAAGGCGCACTGAAAAGGATGCAATATGAGACTATGGTTCAGTACGTTTCAAGAACAACAGAATAAAGTGCACCCCATGTATCCAAGAGGAGACAGGGGCCACACACAGAGAGAATTAGGGCTGAATGGGTCTTTTGGATAGGGATGAAGGATAATGGAGCTGAAATTTGCATTAACCAACTACCTAGGACGAGATTCAATGAGAAATATCTCAGTGGATGCTAGTATGGCTAGACGACACCAAGCACTTGATGTCCATTTGCCTTGATACTTTTGGCCTATATGAGCTACTTGGAACACAGATGCAGCCTTGGGAGAAAGAATGGTAAAATCTCACATTAACTAAAAGGCCTCAGAATAGACATTAAACTGACTTATAGGAAACCAAAAGGAAAAAATGTCAACAACTGCATATTTGGCATTTATGGACTGGACTTTGAACACACTCTATATATTTAGAATGATTTAAGTAGGATTGGTTCACTCATAGGTGAAACAGAGAGAGTTAAAAGTTTTCCTAAGAATATAATCACCATGTTGGACCATGGAGTCCACAGTGGGCAAGAAGAGAAGAGATGGCATACAAAGTATGAAAAAAAAAGGCAAAATAGGACTTTTGGTGAGTTTGGTAGTTAAGTCAAATACTGTAAGAGCATGGGAGGTGGCACACAGGGAGTGAAATGTTTGTTTTTGACATTTTGGATGTGGTGGTATTATTTGTGAAGACAGTTCTGGGATGTGGTCATAGAAATGGTCATAGAAATAGCTAAGGTGAACTAAGGTCATAGAAATGGTCATAGAAATAGCTAAGGTGAACTGTAGATAGATACTGATAAGTTGAAGAGATGGATGAATCGAGGTATGAAAGCATAAGTGGATCATTCATAGTGATATTGAAATCAATGAGAATGATGACAGGAATCATACTGTCAAGGAAGTAACTGAGTACTCATAAAAGGCAGTGATAAAAAGGTATCTGATGGTGTTGTCTGATGTCTTCAAAGGTCCTGTGATTTTAAAGGAGAATGGGTGAGTAATGTTTTGAATGCAGAGACAAAACAAACTGGGTGTGGGAAAAGGATGATAACCCTCTTGCCTCTAGGCCACAAAATATTTTGAGTTGAGAAGAAAAGCTTAATAAATTGTATAAGACAGGGGTGCCTGGGTGGCAGTGGTTAAGCATCTGACTCTTAGTTTCCGCTCCGGTCACCATCTCATGGCTCCTAAGTTCAAGCCTCACTTCAGGCTTTGTACTGACAGTGCAGAGCCTGTTTGGGATCCTCTCTCTCTCTCTCAATGAATAAATAAAATTTAAAAAAGGTTGTGCGGGACATGGTGTTCATAGGTAGTTATGAGAATATAACAGGTATAGTCAGAGAAGAAACTGGAGATGTAGGAAGTTTGAAAACTAATGCTGAGTTCCAGACGGCAAAGCAAAAATCCCTTGAAGATGGGCAAAGAGAGTGAGAGACTAAGTCACAAATCAATCAGGAGAAGAAACTAGTCAAAGATGGATGAACTGAGGGAAGGAATGTCAAGTCATACCTGAATTAAACCAGGACTTGAGGCATGAGAGGACTGGTCCTGGTAGACTCTGAGGTCCAAGAGTACAACGTAGAGCCCAGAGAGCCAGTTAGCTGAACCATGTAAAACCAGATGGCCATTTTTCACTGCTATACCTAGGTGTGTTATGACAGCTTGGAGAAGGGTCCCGAGAAGGATCCCATCAGGAACACAGGCTTAGGAAGACCCGAGTGCATCTTCTCTCCAGGGAAAACAATCTCACAGGGGAAGTAATGATGCCTGTTCCTTAGTCAAGAGATAGTAAGACAGAAGCAGTAGTGGAACAAGAAGAAGATGAAAACAAGATGGTGAGAATGAAAGAACTAAAGAAGCAGGGAGTCTAGCGGGAAAGGGGGTGAAGAAAAAATGGAAAATAGCAGGTGAATGAACTATCATCAGCAAAAGATACGATCTTCATTAAAGTCACAAAAGAATTAGAAAGAGGGAATGAGCCAAATGAAAAAAAGAAAAAGAAGAAGGAGGAGGAGGAGGAGGGGATCAGGGAGAAAGAAATCACTCTGACTTTCATGTTTTCAGATGTAAGGCCATTCCCACTGATGATCAGGCATGTGAAAGGGACGTGGAAATGGGTAACAGAAATGCAGTGGGTGTCAAGGTTACCGAGATTAAAGAGATCAAGGAACTATGAGGACAGAAAACTAAACACATCATCCACCTGGCCTTTGAAATTGCCTAGGAGTAGACTGCTTTCCAGATCCCCAATTCTGCCTTTCAATTCAGTGACAGTAAACCAAGACACCCACTGTGGGACCATCATCACTCATTGTATGGCATTTATTTCTCACAAGGCTCTCTCCATGGTACCTTCCCAAGCCTCTGCACTCAGGGATAACACAGTCACACAAAACTTCTGAAACTGGCAGTCCTGTAGTTAGCAGTAATGATGGTCTAGGCCCTAGGTGCTTCAATCCACTGTGGCTTCATCCATATCCCTTGGAAGAAAAAAGTAAGGTCAAATAAATGATGAGGGACAACCTTTTCCAGAGCAGTGTATTTTGTATACTGTTCATTGTCAAGAACTATTCTAGGCTTTGGTGTATAAAGCATGAGTCATACAGCATGGACAACGTAATACGGATGTATAAAGTAAGAAGTGAGACTTCCTCTTACACATCTTCAACACCATGATTGACTGTTGGGTGTGGTTCCTTCCCAGTCTCTTTACATGCGTACATCAACCTATATTCACATGTATAGTTTTTCTTTCTCTTTTTTTTTCCTTAAATTGGACCTTACTATATACATGTTGGTCTGTGCCATGTTTTGCAATTAACAAAATATAGAGAACAATTTTCTAACATAGATGATGTCAGTCTAGGTCTTCTGGTAAGCAGATGTTGAAAGAGTAGTGCAATAGGGTCTGGATTTTTTGATTTGGGGGGGTCAGGTTGGAAGTTTGGGGAGAAACAAATGCTTACATTCACCAAATCAGTGGCTGTATAATATGCACCTGGAGCCATATTAATGTGCTTTAGTAAATATACCATGTGTGGCACATCAGGGCTCCTACTCCATTGGTTTATAATAGACTACAGTAATTTTCAAGGAATCACCCAGTTTTCACAGATGAATTCAGTAGAGGTATGATGATCCAGCCCTCTTGAAATACTTCTAAGGATGGAATGAATCCCCATCATTCCCAGCAGGATACTGTATTGGCTTCTGTTTGCTACCTTATTTGGGGGCAGTTCCAGAGGTTTATATTCGACCTTCCCCACTATGACAGCTCTCTAACCCAACAGTCCACAGACCTGATGTGGGATTTTTCCAAACGCCAATCGCCAAGTTTGTAAACCCCAGTTATATATACATTCAAGGAGCAGAGAAATGACCTCTGTCTCTCCCCAGTGCAGGACTCCTCTAAGGGAATGCTTGCTGGGGAGCTCCCAGCTGGGTTGGCTGGCGGATGGCCTGTGAGAGGCTAAGAGGGAGGAGGCAATATTGGATAGGGAAAGCTTGCAGACAGTGGGGCATATATGACATCTGTGGAAGGAAAGGGGGTGCAGGAAGCAGAATTGAGCTGGGACAGACTCATACCACAATGCAAACGTGACAAAGCCATAGCCAACCAGAAAAGGTCCTCAGAGCAAAGAATTCCCATTAACAGAGTCCCCATTGAGAAGAAATGGTCAGCTCGAGGTGCTTATCCATTGCTGGAGGCCACATGGGAAGAACATGGCCTTGGTTCAAATACTGCATGGATCCCACAGGTGCTGCAGCTGGATGCTGTCAGCCAACTTCCACCTTGCAACGGACAGCAGGTATTTTAGTGCATGGGTGTGTCATTTACTTTAATCTGTTCTCTCATGAGAAAACACAGTATTTTCAATTTTTGGTTCTCACAGGCAATACAGCAATGAACACTCGTGTACACATATCTTTATGCTCTCTATTGGTAAAACTCTAGGATATGTTTCTAGAAATGAAATGACGGAAACATGTGGTAACTACCCTTACAATTTTTATAGATTCTGCCAGTTGTCTTCCAGAAAAACATTACCAGTTACACACTCTCACAAATAATATAAGAGAATGCTTATTTCCCCAGGACTTGCCAACAGGAGGATATGTTATTAGCCTCTTTCATCATTTGTCGATCTGTCAGTAGAACTATGATGTATCATTATCTTATTACTTTTCATTACTTTTTAGTTTGACCATCTTTCTATATGTTCATACAGATTGATTTTTTCTTCTTTAATTAATTTTTTAATGTTTTTTTTAAAGGGAGAGAAAGAGATAGCTGGGGAGTGGCAGCGAGAGGGAAGAGGACAGAGGCAGAGAGATGAATGCAGGGCTCAAACTCATGAACCATGAGATCATAACCAAGCCAAAGTCAGAAGAGTAACTGAGTAATTTTTAATTTCCTTAGCTTATCTTCCCCTATTGGTTTGTCAATGCAAATATCAGACACAATTAAGAAATTTCTTGAGTGGTGGGGAGAAAGAATACTTAGCCCATATTTGGAGCTGAAGCAAAAATTAGTTCTTCTCCCAAAAAGCATGATGTGTTAGCTTCAGGATTCACTTGCTTTTTTTCTGATAATGTTGAAACTATAGGCGCCAAAAAAGAAAAATGAACGATTTTGCTTGGTGTTGCTTTAGTGAGGGGAAGGATTTCAGCCTCTATAAGGAGGTCAAGAATGAAACCAAGGGCTTCTCCAGAAGGAAGTATTGTGCATAGAAAGAAGAATGGGCTAGAAGCTGTAGGCTAGTAGAACAGGGGAGCCTTTTGTAAAGGAACTGGCGAGAGGCTCCCCCATCCATCCTCACTTCTCAGTAATGCCTAATAGCCTTGAGTTCTCTTCTTCTCTTCCCCAGTATCACTGCCATGACTGCTTCCCCAGTGGTTTCTCCTGAGCTCAAAGTGTTCCCAAACAAACTCATCATTTTGTGTTCCCCCACCTCAGTCAACCTGCCCTTTCCTCCTGGTGCTTTGACTTCCCTGTTTCTACTAATGGAATCACCCCTCCCAGTATTACAGGGTTAGAACATCACAGAACTCTTTATTTTTCATTCTTCCTTTTCAGATTTGACAAGAACTGGAAATCCTACCAGTAAAATGTCTCTTTTCATTCTCTTTCCCCAGGGCCCCAACACCTTTCCTTTTTGTGTGCCTATGAACTTCTTTTCAATCTTTATGTCAGACAATGTCATCTCCTCCAAGGAAGTCTTCCCTGACCTCCACATACCTGATAGATGCCACATTACTTTTTCTTTAGATTATTTACATGTCTTTCTCCCGTTTTTGAAAACAGGTACTATGCTTTTTTCATCTTTATGTCTCCAGCACCTATCATCGTGTCTGGTGTTCAATAGGTTCAAAATAGGTGTTCAATGAAATTCTGTTGCATTGAATTGTTTAACTGCTAACAAATTTGAGCTCCAACAGTTCCAACATTGCTGACCTCAGGAATCCCAGGACTCATACCAGCATTTAAGGCTTTCATGATATAACCCCATGCTCCCATCTCCTCCTTCCTTCAGGTACTCCAGATGGCAGCTAGACCAAACTAGTCATTATTTCTCCACTATATCCTTAGCTCCCATATCTGTGCTTTTGCTTAGGCTTAGACAGCCTTCCTCACTGTCTACCAATAATTTGCCCAAATCTTGCTCATGTTTCTCAAACCATCCCCATAGTCAGTTCTTAGAAGAGGCATTTCCTGATCCCCAACAGAGCCCTACCACCAAACACACCCAAGCACCATTACTATCACCATTAACATGACACATTGATCAAATTTCTTTCATAAGCTGTTTTTGAATGCATTTAATCGTAATTTTTTTGCTCTGAGGATTAAAGTCCCACGAATAAAAAATATTTTTAATTCGTCATTGTTTTCCATCACCCACTATTAGCTTGAGATACTTGAAAGAAGATGTTTTCCCACCAACCAAAGCATCTAGTCCAGCTCCTGGCACCTAGTAGCCTCTAAAAATACCAATGACAAGAAACATCAGAGACCAAATGGTGATTTAAGACTTGCTTTGCCCAATCTCTTCATTAATATGCTTTCACCCATATTCTCTTCATTCCTCAAAACAAGGTTTCTCAATCTTCTATAATATCACTTTGTCAAAGACGTTTCTTGCCTGCCAAATGTAAGGTAGATTTAGATCCACCCATTATATTCTTCATGCACATTTTCTTCATCACCCTCATTCTAATGTTATGCATATGCTTCTAGCCCATTTGCTTTTTAATGCCTATTTCTACAGAGACCTATAATCTCCATGAGGGAATAGAACATGACTATTTTGTTCCTTGCTGAAACAGCCATTTCTTAACTAATCATTTGTCTCTTACAAATTTTGTAAATAATTTCTCCAGACCTGCTGTTAGTCTTTTAACTATAAATATTCTATATATATTCTATTATATATATACATACATACACACATACACACAAGTTCTTTTTAAATATATATATCTTTAAAATATATTAAATACATGTCACATATTAATAGAATTATATGTCACACACACACACACACACACACACACATATTTAAATGCTCTAGTGCAATATGTCCCTAGAGGTGAAAAAATTGAAAAAGCATCTCTTTAAGAGTCTTGAAGCATTTTGTCAAATTAGATATGTCTAGCCCTCTGACAAAAGTGTGGCTTGAGTTCTTAAATCTCTACCTGTGGCCTCATGTTATTAGGTTTTGCCAGGCAAGCTGAATAGATTTAACTTGATGCTATGTAAGCATATTCCTGAAAATTTCAGGAATCAGGTGCCTTAAGCAAAAATGTCACGTTCAGCACTGTGTACAAGGGGTAAGCTTTGCCTCCCTCCCCGCTTCTTAGCACCAAATCATTTGATAGTCCCCTCATGATTTACCTTTACTTGCATGAATGCACAAATTTGTCCATCCCCATTTCACTCAAATAATAATTCCCTTTACTTCCACAGCCACTGGATGACCTCCAAGATCTATGGCCAGCCAGAGAATACAAGTGCCAGTGCCTTCCCAGGTCACTCTCTAATGATGGAACACATAGTGTCTTAGCCAACTGTGTAAACAACTTTACCTGGATATTCTGACCTAGTTATCATCAAAGTTGCCAATTATAACAGTTTCTGTCATAGAGAAATGACATAGAAGAATGCAATGCACTATGAGAGTAACCTGGTAAATATTGTTGGATGGGATGACATGGAGACAAAAGTTTGGTGACCTCGGTACACACTTAGCCCTAAGCCATCTCTGTGAACATCATATGACTTCCCCAACACATTGGAGAGTAGTGTCGGGGAAGCCAGGAGAGCACTCAGTGGGGCTTTCCTAAATTAGGCCTGCCTGTAATAGATCATTTCCCTTGCCTTTCCCCTGCAAATTAAAGAGTAAAATCCTTTATAATATACATTTTTGCCTATTCCACAAAGAATACATTTGCTTTTCTTCCCCACACATAAGAAGAAAAGCAAATGTATTCTTTTACTTCTGTTCTTAGGATGTAATCCAGGGGGGGAAAGTGAGGGAAGAGGTTTACCTTAAGTTTACTTGCTTCATCAGGAAGAGTTTTATTTCATTGTCTGGCTTCTTGACATGTTTTTTGTTTTGTTTTCCTCCCTCCCTCCCTCCCTCCCTCCCTCCTTTCTCTTTTTCTTTCTTTCTTTCTTTCTTTCTTTCTTTCTTTCTTTCTTTCTTTCTTTCTTTCTTTCTTTTTCGTTCTTTCTTTCTTTCTTTCTTTCTTTCTTTCTTTCTTTCTTTCTTAGCTTCTTGAGCGATACAAGTATGGAATAAAGGATTCAGAACACAAAACCTATCTCCAGGAGCAGCTAGGTGGCTCAGTCGGTTCAGCATCATACTCTTGATCTCAGCTCGGGTCTTGGTCTTGGGAGGGCGAGTTTGGGTTCTGCCTTGGGCTCCCCCCTAGGTATGAGGCCTACTTTACAAAAAAACAAAAACAAAAGAAAAACAAAACAAAAAACGATCTCCAAGTATAGAAACAACTATACAACTATTGGAGCATCCCCTATGTTTCCACAACTGTTTAAGCTTGCATAGAGATAAAGCAGGGTAAGAATCACAAAGATAACAACAGACTTGGTCCAAACCCTATTTTTTACAGGGAAAAGGATTCAGAGAGGACGGTATAATAACATAAGCAGCTACAATATAATGACAGAAGTGACAAAGGCCATATTGGAAAAAGGATGGAGGAGAGGCAATCAGGAAAGATCTCTTGCAGCACATAGTATGTGCTGGACATTTCAGAGTAGAAAAGAATGTCTTAGGCAAAGATTTGGATTAAGTACATTCTGTACAGGAAAACAGAGTGAGCAAATTCTCTGGTAGTGGAAGAAGGCAAATTAAACTGACTAATCGATCTCTTTTTAACTTTGTTTTTCATTAACCATGTTAAACCTAACGAAGAGAATGTATTACTGGAGAAAACAAATTGATGGCCTTTTATAGGCACAAGGAAAAAAAAAATGTATTTGGGGCTGTTTCTCAGGTCTGAGTCTCAGCAAAAGGAACTTCCAGTTCCTAACTTGTACCTTCGCTTCTGGAGAAAAAGCTGGAAGAATTCTTTAGGCTATTTATTTCTTTCACTGTCCAATGGTAGAGAAGCTCATACTTTTGAATGCAGCTGATTGGCTACTGTAAGAGCCCGCTCTGAGCAGGAACCAATTACATCCCAGAGCCCAGATTCTTGGAAATAGTTTCTGGCCAAGAATGTGTGACATTGAGACTGCCTCGCACTTGTAAACAAGGACGAGTCGGGGCGGGTCCCCAGCCCACGCGATCCCTACCCTGTGCCAAGAGGCTGATCTTGAGCCCAAGTACTTCCAAATACCCGCTTCATCTTTCTCCTCTCCGCTTTCTCCTCACAGCCTCGGGTACCCGTGCCAGGTCTCTCCCCCGACAGGACCCCGAGGTCGGGGCGGGGCCCAAAGTTCTTTATCTGAGCTGATTGGCACGGTCCCAGTTCTGGACGCGTCTCCAAGGCCCAGTGACTCCTCCCCGTTGGAGTTGGGGGGGAGTGTGTGGGGACACAAATAAAACCGCGGGAGGCGGCGGGTGGTGACCAAACGCGAACTTGAGTCTCCTCCGACTCATTGCCGGCCACCACCACTCGGAAGCACCCCCGAACCTCAGCCCAAGCCTGGTGCAAGAGCCAACCCACCTGCCTTCTCTCCATAGACGCGCACCGCCCCCTCCTCGGACCCAGGTTTTGATTTCCTCAGCCGACGTCCCTCAAGCCAGCCCCAGCGTTTGCCAGGCAGGGTGGGCATCAAGATGAAGGCGGCCCGCTTCGTGATGCGCAGCGCCGGCTCGCTGAGCGGCGCCAGCCTGGTGCCCCGCGAGGTCGAGCATTTTTCGCGCTACAGTCCGTCCCCGCTGTCCATAAAGCAGCTCCTGGACTTTGGTGAGATGGGAAGTAGGGCTGGGAGGGGACGCTGGGGTTGGGGAGCTGCCTTAACTTTCAGCCCTTGAGCAGGGCGGGCTGGGCTCACTGCTTAAAATAACTAGAGTCCCCTATCCTGCTGAGATCTAGAGCCTAACGCCTGTGCACCTGCCCTCTCCTAGATCTGCCTTATTTCTGACAATGTGTGCCTACAGGTGAAGCCACTTGCTGACTCGCAGATACTGGATGGTTTGAGCCCATCTTTCTGCCCAGCGCTTCTAGTCAAAATACTTTTTGCTTTCAATCACCATTTCACAATGAATTAAAAACTTTATCCGCTCCTCTGCAGCATACTAGTCTTTGGAGAAGATTCCTAATGTTATAAAGTAGCCTCAAGTTAATTGGAATTTTATTCCTTAGCCACCTTGCACCCGTTCACAGGGTTTCTCTGCATTTGACAAATTTGTCTCTTTACCATCCTGGTTTTCCACATATTTGCATTACTGCCAAAAATGTTTACAAACCTGCTGCAGTAATCTTATGAGGAAATTTTCAAGGATTTAAATGTGATATTATTTACCACTAATTTGGAAACATGACTCGTATCCACCGTCTTATCCCTTTACTTCAATTTCATATCTAGAACCAAGTTGTCTGGTTGGCATACTGGTGATGACTGAGCTATGGGATATTCTGACTAAATGGAAATGAATCCTCTTCCAAAAAAATAAAACAATAATTCTCATATAGGCCATTAAAAAAAAAAGAAAATAAAGAAAGAAAAAGACAAGGAAGGAGATACTTACTTCTGAATTACCTATAAATAATAACCCAACTGAGTGTGAACTATAATTTTATGATGTGTATGTGTTCAATATTGGACAGTTAATGCTATTCAGATGTATCATTTGGATCTACTTTTCTCCAAAAACTAAATAATTGTGATTTATTACAGGTTCAGAAAATGCATGTGAAAGAACTTCCTTTGCATTTTTGCGACAAGAATTACCCGTGAGGCTGGCCAATATCTTGAAAGAAATTGACATCCTCCCTGATCGATTAGTCAATACCTCTTCAGTGCAATTAGTTAAAAGCTGGTAAGTGGTCAATCATTCTGAAATAGTCTCTGTTTTTAAGACAAATATCTGAGTATGAATTCTTATATTATCATAATTGGAAAACGGGTGGTCTGAATAATGAATATTTTTGAAAGATGTTAAGATTTTTTAGTAATTTAGAGTAAGTTACCCTAAAGACAGTTATAAAGCTATGAACAGACATTTTACTCTGATAAAGTGCATACTTTCACACTATAATTGCACTTTAAATAATAAAAGACAGGGTTTGATACTGCAGAAGAAATCTCACTCAAGAAATAGACAAGAATGACTACTATTTAGAGGGTCTAATCTTTGTTACTTACAAACTGATTAGCAGCAGGTTTTGGGTTCAAATCCTGCCTCTGCGTTTTCCTAGTTAGAGAATTCTTAGCAAATACCTAAAATGCTCTATCACTCAATTCCTCCATCTGTGATTGAGGAAAATAAAGTATATGCTTCAAATGGATATGTCAATGAAATTAAATGAGCTAATTCATTAGTACTTAAAACAGTATTTGCCAGGCAGGCTGTACTTAATAAGTGTGTTATTATCATCTCATTTTAAACATAAGGATACTGGGGCTTGGAGAGGATAAATCACCCAAAAGAACAGGTTTTCAGAGACCAGGACCGGGGTACGCAGATAGTCACCTGAGCATCACTCTAATCCTCTGACTGCACAGCTTTTTGTTCATTGATTCAAGAAATACATGTTATGTTATGTTATGTTATGTTATGTTGTGTTATATTACATTATATTATGTTACTAAGCAATTTCAATGTGAAACACATATTAAACAATTACGAATTGAAACTCATATTCAATCCAGAGAATTTACTGACTTTCATGAGTTCTATTCACATGTGAATGAATATAGGAGGAAAAAAATAGGAAGCCTTCCTTAAAAAGTTGTTTCTAAATGCTATAGAAAAAGAAAACATTTGTCAGATGAAACTGACAACTGACTTGGAATGATTAAAGAAATATAAATGTTATGTTAGAAAGTTAAGTGTTAAAGTTGTAGCTCCTTTTTTTTTTCTTTTTAGAAATCTGGTTTTCCAGATGTCCTGAAAGAAAGCTTTAATTTTCAATATAACACTTTTTCTTTACCAGTTATTTTGAAATGAGTTAGCCACTTGTATCTGACTATTCAGTTTTAAAACTTAAAGCACACCTGTCACTTTATAGGTATATCCAGAGCCTGATGGATTTGGTGGAATTCCATGAGAAAAGCCCAGAGGACCAGAAAGCTTTATCAGAGTAAGTTCTATGCATTGGAAGAAGTGTTTAAAACTTTGACTACTTCCAGACATACTCCTAAGATTTTTTTAGAACTTAAATTAAAGGAGCTGAAACTCTGAATAACAAATAATCTTCCCTTTACAAATGACAAGTTTGGGCTTGTTGGTTTTTTAAAATGGATAATGACAGTATTAAAAATGATGCTGAGCACGAGCAAGTGCAGAGGACTTTTTATTTTTAAGGAAATCTGTTTTTACTGTAAAATTATTCTGATGATGGGGTTTGCAGGCAGATTTACTATTGTCATTGTCATAATATTAATGTATGTCATTGTCATGGGAGATTGACCACTTTCCTCCAGAGTCACTGACAGTTTCTGGCTGTAAGAATAAGAAAGAAGAATCTTTTTATAAGTCTGACAAGAAATTTCAGTTTTTTCCCACAGTGGCACTCTAGAATACTCTCCTATAGTATTTGTTATTTAATTATTATTTTTTAATAAGAATGCTTAATGAGTTCTTAGAATGAATTCACCAGTTAGAAAGCAGGTATGTTTACATGTAACTCAGAAGCAAAATAAATCTTTCTGTGAGACCGTCTCCTCTACCGTAGTCCAAGAATCTGTAGTAAGAGACTTCATAAAGCTTCATCCAAACACTTTATCATTGAGTTCTTCAGATGGGTACTTCTAAGAAAGCTTTAGCTTTCTTAGAAGTAACCTAAGGAATAGAAGTGAATGAAGCTTCCTTGAACGTTCACTAACTGTTCCTGTTTTCTGGATTAGTTTTGTAGATACTCTCATCACGGTTCGAAATAGACACCACAACGTGGTTCCTACAATGGCACAAGGAATCCTAGAATATAAAGATGGCTGTACAGTTGACCCAGTCACCAATCAAAATCTTCAGTATTTCTTGGATCGATTTTATATGAACCGTATTTCTACCCGGATGCTGATGAACCAGCATAGTAAGTCAGCTCATCATGGTCATGACACACAGAGATGGGTGGAGAATAGAAGCCAAACTCCAACCAGATGTTCCGTTATTCAGGGGCTCACATTCTTTTACAGTGGTAGTTTTAACCATTACTATCCTGATTTTTACAACAACTGTTTGTATTTGTCAACAGTTCTTATATTTAGTGACTCACAGACAGGAAACCCAACTCACATTGGAAGTATTGATCCAAACTGTGATGTGGCAGCTGTGATCCAAGGTAATTTCTAGATTTCTGCATTTTCCTGATTGAAAATACATACTATATGATAGACATATCTATAGTTAAGGTGACTTTGTGAATGAATTTGTATCAATTCAATAAATGCTGTCATGAAGGTCCTTTGCTTTGGAGAGTCAGGGGTTTAAACATTTGTTTCTAAAATTATAAAAATTCGAACATGAATGGCTAATGTCCATATTCTTATATATTTATTTGATCTCCAAAGTGTGCATATTTCTATTGCTACAGCTATAACTTAACCACTGTCTTAATTTTTTCTTCAATAAGATACTTAGAAGGTGTTTTTTCAGCTACATAAGCATGTACTCTAAAGAGTATTTTAGATATTTAGAATACAGTGTAGTACACGCACTGAAGATCACGTGAAAATTTTACCTGGCATAAATGTATTTCATCATTATGAAAAAACCCTTCTATTTCAGATGCCTTTGAGTGTTCAAAGATGCTTTGTGACCAGTATTATTTAACATCACCAGAATTAAAGCTCACACAAGTGAATGGTAAGCTATAAAGACAACATATTTTAATCTATGGAAAATTCTCTGTTTTCCCAGGATGACTACTTCTTGTAAATACGGAACAACTTCTGTGTTGCTTTTTTCCTTTCCGAACTTGTCTGGACTTTGTACGCTTCTTCTGAAGCCAAGGTTCTCTTTATCTCAACTGTAAAGTTCCAATTGGGCATATTCAGTTGCTGCTGCTGATTCATAAAGATGAATGGTTTGAACAAACAATTTAAGATTTAGAGCAGCAGTAGTAGTAGTAGAGTATTTTATATCAAAAAGATAGCTTTTTACAGGATATGGGGGTCAGGGAGGCCAGAAATCAGAGGAGCCACTGGTTGTGGCTATATCCTTCCAGAGAAGTTACTCACAAGATCTGAAAAAAAACCACTTTAAATTTACTATGAGAAATAAGTCAGTCCTAGAAGGACAAATGCTGTGTGATTCCACTTATCTGAGGCATATAAAATAGTCAGACTCTGAGAGGCAAGGAGTAGAATGGTGGCTGTCAGAGGCTGGGGAAAGTGGGGAGTTGCTGTCTAATGGGTATAAAATCTCAATTATGTAAGAATAATAAGTTCTACAGATCTACTATACAACACCGTGCCTATAGTTAACAGTTACTACATTGTACACTTAGATGTTAAGACAGTAGATCTCATGTTAAATGTTCTTTTAAAAATGTTTTTAAATTTTAAAAAATTGTTTTAAATTGCACTATACGTATTCACCACTGTTTTGGAAGCAGAGCATACTTTAGTGACTTCAACTCTAGGGCACCTGAAAAGATAGGGTCTTCCCACACTGAAGTGATAATGTTGCCAGGCACTGTTTTTTATTATCCTGTGGTGCTTCTTAAAGAAGACAGTTGCGGTGCCTGGGTGGCCCAGCTGGTTAAGGGTCCGCCTTAGGGCATGATCTTGTGATCCATGAGTTCGAGCCTGCATCAGGCTCTGTGCTGACAGCTCAGAGCCTGGAGCCTGCAGCCTGCTTCAGAGTCTGTGTCTCCCTCTCTCTCTGCCCCTTCCCTGCTAGCACACTCTCTTTCTCTCTGTGTCAAGAATGAAGAAATATAAAATTTAAAAAAAAAGAACAAAAAGTTAAAATTAAGTCGCTAGAATTAAAAGTACCCTAACTCGTGGACTAGGGATTTGTAAATATAATTGCTGAATTAAAAATAGGAATTCAAATAAAGATTGAAAAATACCTCTAAGCATTAACCGCACTGTTGCATAATACTTGTAGATGAACTGCTTGAACTGTTTGATCAAATAAAGAGGGAATTGTGCCCGACCTTCTGTTTTCTGATTCAATCTTTGCCAAGGCCTAGGACACCAGAGAATAAGACTTTTATTTTTCTTCTCAAACAGTATTATGAGGTTTTTGTTTCTCTGTTTTCTTTAACCTCTCAATGAAATGTAAGCTATTTAGCTCGTAAGATTTCATGTTTGGGTGATAAAAAATCAAGAATAATCTGAAGTGTTGTTTTCCCATAAAATATGAAAATTATAGCTAGCATTCATTTTGATGTCATGCTATGGACACATTTATTTTTTCTTCTTTCTTAAAATGCATATAATTTTAACTCTGAAATTGCCCAGTACAAAAGTTTTAAAAGCAGAAACAAATAATTCACATCATCTGATTTGTAGTGGCCTTGTGACTCACTTCATCTGACTTTATACATTGGTAGAGAAATGCAAAAAATTAATCAGAGCACAAGGCAGCAACTGTAATAGCATTTTGAAAATAAGCCACTTGTGTTTTCTGTTTAAGAGGGATGGTCTTTGGGTAGAGTTTCGGAAGAAAGAAAGATGGGGAGTGTTTTAATCTTGAGAATAAGGAGTATCTATTAATTCACATAGATGTGGAAGTTTGTTTTAATAAATACTCGCTTACCTATTCTAAATGAGTTTAAATTTTTTCTAGGAAAATTTCCAGGCCAGCCAATTCACATTGTATATGTTCCTTCTCACCTTCATCATATGCTCTTTGAACTGTTCAAGGTATGACACTTCACAATATAATTTCAAGTTTGTGGGTTTTTTATTTTTAATTCACAGGCTATATTTTTATTTCCTTTATCATTTTCCACTAAATGGGAGCATCACCGTCCTCTCCCAAACATGTTTCAGTGCTCCTAAAAGAAAGAAACTACAGTTAATGTTTGAAAGCGCACATGCAGTTCATTGGAACATTGACACTCACTAGACAATAAGCAATATGATTTACGATGTCTTAGTGCTCCCTGTTCGTATTATTTTCTAAGGTGTCCGTCAAAGCACTATCATTCATGCATTTATTAAGGAAGATCATAGGGTAAATGTTTCAGGGAATGAGGTCTTGCTACCTCCGCCCCCACAGGACACTCCAGCTCCAAGTCTGGAACATACACAGGAGGCAGTCAGTTCCGTCCATGATCAACTTTAATGTGCATATGAATCACCTGGGGTTTTGTTAAAAATGCAGGTTCTGGGGGTGCCTGGGTGGCTCAGTCGGTTAAGCCTCCGACTTCGGCTTAGGCCATGATCTCATGGTTTGTGAGTTCGAGCCCTGCGTTGGGCTCTGTGCTGACAGCTCAGAGCCTGGAGCCTAATTCAGATTCTGTGTGTGTCTCTCTCTCTGCTCCTCCCCTGCTCATGCTCTGTTTTTTCTCTTTCTCAAAAATAAATAAACATTAAAAAACATTTTAATAAAAAGATGCAAATTCTGATTAAGTGGGACTGCTGTGGGCCTGGAGTTTACAATTTTTAATAAGCCAACAGGTGAGGTTGCTGGTCCACACTCCACACACTTTCAATAGCAAGACTGTAGGACAGTGCTTCTCAAACTCCAGTATGCATTAGACTTTCCTGGAAACCTCGTTAAAACAGATTCTTAGGCTCAGCCTCAGAAATTTTGATTCTGTACATCTGAGAATTTGTATTTCTATCAAGTCCACAAAGGATGTGAATGTACTGGTCTCTGGTAGCCAGGTACTATCGATCAAATCCTGTCCTGGGTTTTAACGCCAAATGAAAACTGTACATACAACAAAAAAGACTAAAACACCTAAAGTTCCACAATGGTTTTCAAGAGTCCCTTGGACTAGAAGAGGAGGAAGCCTAAAAAAAATGACCGTTGCCTCAATTCTGACATAGCTTTTCTCAGAACTCACTGTTTCCTACCTTATTCTAATGTTAGTGCAGTGAAGTATCAGTTGTACTACAAACATCTGATCTTACTTTACTTGTACTTAAATCTGATTTTACTTCAGCTAATGATTAGAACCTGGTATTATATACAAACCAGAAAGCAGATAGAGTACTATAAAAAGGGTAAAAAGGATAAACCAAAACGTTATCTGCCTGAGATTCATCCAGTTTTCTGAAAGTTTGTTTGAGTTCCTTCTCTGTTAAAGGAAAAAAGATATCTTTTTCATTTATTTCACTCATTTTTAAATTGAACAGTCCAACTCCTAGAGTTATTTTGCCATCATTGGTAAAAGCTAAGATGATAATCAAATGCAAATTGAAATTTAATTTAGAATTATTTACTATCCTTTTAAATAGTAACAACCTTTCCCAGCAAGTTTTATAAAAGCCAATAAATTGGCTCAATGATTCACTGTTCATTTGTTATGTAATAGTCTTTGGTGCTTGGATGTAAAATGTAATGGAAGGACAAAAAAGAGAGAGCCAGGAAATGGACTATAAAAACCAATTTCTACATTTAAATTAAGCTTACAAATAAGAACTTGACAGCTAGCAGAATTGTTTTTCCATTAGACATTACTCCCAGAAGCTATATTACATGGTAAATGAATATTTTTCATTATACATCCTGCATGGCACATTCATAAATGGCTATTTACAGAGTTGTTTTACTACTAACTTTTAAAAAATATAGGAACTTTGAATTGCCCTCTGTGCTGCCTTTATTTTAAACATAAAGAACAGTTATTTATTGTTTCTCATTCTTCTGCCATTGAATTCCTTATGGTTTTGATTTACTTAGAATGCAATGAGAGCAACAGTTGAACACCAGGAAAACTGCCCTTCCCTTACACCAATTGAAGTGATTGTTGTCTTGGGAAAAGAAGATCTTACAATTAAGGTAAGCATTCTCTGTGTTTCTTTTGAGTCTTTCTTGAGAGAAGTAAAAATGTGTCAATAACAATCAAGCTCTCCACTTTGAGCAATAGATCAAAGTCAGGTACACCAGAGGACTTTTAAATGAAGGCAAAAATATTTTTCTATAGGTAAATGAGCGTTGTTTTTAACGTAGAGCTTTGGTGACTTGTTTGTTTGTTTCAGATTTCGGACAGAGGAGGTGGTGTCCCTCTGAGAATCATCGACCGCCTCTTCAGTTACACGTACTCCACTGCGCCAACGCCTGTGATGGATAATTCCCGGAACGCTCCTTTGGTACGACCAATTAAATGGCTACGTTCACCCCAGCCTGTCCATTCTAAATGTAAAGCGAGGATTACAAGGAAGTCTTTAGTCAAGATAGTCAATTTAGTTAAATTGGGCATGGGGGATACGAGAAAGAATGATAAAGCAAGCTGAAAATGGTAAAAACAATTCTACAGGAGGTCAGTGATTGGAAGCAGAAATTATTTATCTAGGTTCTAGAACATGAGTATCAGGAACGATGATAACTCCGTCCTCCATTTTGTATTTCAGTGATCATATCCACTCCTTTGCCAATAACTGATCTTTCCCCCCTCCCAGGCTGGTTTTGGTTACGGCTTGCCAATTTCTCGTCTCTATGCCAAGTACTTTCAAGGAGATCTGAATCTCTACTCTTTGTCAGGATATGGAACAGACGCCATCATCTACTTAAAGGTATCCTGTAAATTCAATAGAAACAATCGTATTTCTGAAAACAGTGCCTCCTTTACAGACCCGAGTTCCATGGTCCTTAGTAAATACCCAAGCTGAGTTAATGCAAATAATGATGACTACAACCCTACACTGGGTTAATGTGAATAATGATGACTACAAGTCATTTTACTTTCTGTTTGGCATGTGTAGATATACCATTTAGTATTTACTACAGTAACTTATCAAACTGGAAGTGGGGCCAGGCTCCCTACCTCAAGTGAAGCAAAATTATTTCTCAAGAAGCATATGAGCTTCCAAGTGAGGAGATGCTCTTGTGAATTTTTAAAATCAACACCTTTCGGCATCTGTGAGAATAGCTGTATCTTTGTTCTACTTAAACTCGTGGGACATATATGCTAATAATGTTCCAGCCTAGAAAACAACTGATATCAACATACAGAAGACATTAAGCTGACCTTATTAGAAATCCAGGAAAGGAAAAACTAACGCTCACAAGCTGTCAGTGGGATGTCTGGCATTTCCTGATTAAACTTTAAAACTTGGTACATGTTTTTATCTATTTCTGATAAAGCTTCAATTTATTTGTTAAGGTCACTGTCCTGATTCATTAATCATTTTCCAACCATTTTGACTGAAAATGTATTATAGATTTTAGCGACTGAAACATTAAGCTTATAGGCTCCCATTTTGTGCAAGGGATTTATTTTCCAAGAGGACTTTGACTATATGAAATAGTTCATGTATTCATTTCTTAAACGAGCAAAAGTCTTCAAAGCACTGGGAAAGACTTAGAGATCATAGATTTATAGACTCAAATTGTAATAAGTTAATTGTATCAGAGTAGGACTTTATCACGGATAGCAAAAGTTTTTGTAATGGAAGATGAGCTGTGCTATTCAGCTCTATCACATCAGCAATATCCAAACAAGGGACACGTGGAAATATTGAATACAAATTCTGTTTCCCAATTTATAATTGTATATATGCTGTTTCAAGCCCTATAGGGTAGAAATAACATTTGCTATTTTTAGTTTTCTTTTATACATGCCTAGCGTACTATGGGTGTGTTCTTATTACTGAATCAATTAAAGGGATGTATTTGAATGTTTGAGTACTTACCTCTGGATTAATTTTGAATGGTCACTTCAAGTACAAATTATGCCATGAATCATTTCCTCAATTTGATTTTTCTTCCCCATCTTCCTTCAGGCTTTATCTTCAGAGTCTGTAGAAAAACTCCCGGTCTTTAACAAATCAGCCTTCAAACATTATCAGATGAGCATTGAGGCTGACGATTGGTGTGTCCCAAGCAAGGAACCAAAGAACCTGGCGAAGGAGAAAGTAGCTCTGTGAAAAGGGACACTCAGGACACTCTAAGGGATCAAAGTGGGCCAATGCTGTGCTGCTTCTTGATGTCTGTGTGTAAACTCCTGTTTCCTCAAAAACAAACAAAAGCAACGCCTTGATCACAACAGTGATACAAAAGGAGCGACATCCGTTTCTGTGACCCAGGAGAGTGTAACGTAGGTGTTAACAGACGGCCAGTCTCCATTCTTTTAATGTAGCCTAACATATGAGCTTATATCAAATCCTGAAGCAGAAGAAAGCCTCAGGTGTCCATGTCTTTATCCACAAGAATGGGAATCGAGTGAAGTGAAGATATAAGCTAGTAGTTTCAATAGGCTGATATTTAGGCCTCTGGTTGATGGCATAAGACACTGGTATTTATTGCATGCCACATGTCAATTGCCAGTATTTCCGTGCCATCGAAGGGTTGGAGCATAGTTTATGCCATGTGATTAGATATGTACTTAAATGTACATTTCATACATTTCTATGCGCTGTAGTGGGGGTAAGCTGGTGACTGAATAACATTTACTTTGAATTTACTTGAATGAGTAAGAAAGAGTCAAGACATTTCATTCAAAGTTGCAGACACGGAATGGTCCTGTGGAAAACCTCAGAAGAGAACCTCTTCTGATAAATACAGTGTTCTCATTATGCTGCTTTCCTGTTCACACTTCATGTAATAAGTGAACAACACAATATTGCCAGGTGCCTGCCTAGTCTTGAGTGAGTTTTAACATGTGCACTGAATTCAGGATGTCGCCGGTTAGCGGGGGAGGAGAATTCCCAAAGTGGTAACAACAATATCTCTCACCTTGCTTTGTTTATAAATGAAATGGTAGATTGGAAAAGCCAACGTTAGGGAAAGAAGGCATGAATTCAGAACCTAACTCAGTACGAGGGGCTGTTCTCTACCCTGTAGTGGTGGAAATCCAATGATGGCATCCATTAACAAGATATATTTTCTTTATATTTAATTATATCCTCTACACTCCTGCATTAATGTCTATAAAAACAATTTCTAATTATCAAATGGCTTAAGAACATTAGAATTTAAATATTTGGGGGGATATTTTTAACAAATAGTCTGGGAGTAAAGAGGTTTTCATGCCAGGATGCTTTCATTTGAATCATCGTGAGAGGGCTGATAAATGAAAGTTATAATGCATATGGAACTTTTGTGGAACTCAAGTATAATGTGCAGGCTGACAGGCCAGTCTAGCATGTAACTGCCACAAAAGGAATGGGAAAACGAAGGAAGGAAGGAAGGAAGGAAGGAAGGAAGGAAGGAAGGAAGGAGGGGAGGAGGAAAGAAAAGGAGGAAGGGAGGGAGGAGAGGAAAGAGAAAGCAGGCATCTTGCTTTTTTTTCCTACAAATTATTTCAAGAAATGATCTATATTTTCATAGTTAAATTACTGGCAAGAGGATGAATGAATGTCTTTCAAAACAGAATTGCTTCTTTAAAGAGTTCTCTCACTCTTGTGAGATAATAAGCTTTAATGAGATAATAAACTCCTCTGTTCAAATTGATGTATAAACCGGGATATAGAAAAAAATAGAGTTTTCTGCCTTGTAAAATAATCAGTACTGTTTGTATATGTTGGATTTAACGTTTTAGTGTAATTTCGTTGTGGCCTAGGCCTAGAGTTGTGTTTATTGTAGTGGCCCTAGGGGCCTCAAATGATTTGTTGTGGATGTCAGACTTTTATCATGAGAAGTCCTACATAGTGACTTTTCTTGATGGTGGGACTCTGGCTGATGCATTTATTAATTACACGAACTATTTACCATAGTATTGTGATGGTTCAGTTTTTACTGAAATTTAAACATGTTGCATATAAATACTTGTATTTACCAAAGATTTAAGACAGTTTATTAATTAACCCAAACACTGTGAACTATCTTTAAGATACTGAAGAAGAAATATTAATATCTCAATAACATCAACTGTGTAAATGGAGTTCTATAAAATAGAAATAGTCTACATTGGTATTTGTAAAATCTGTGGAAGAACTTTAGGATTGTACCAGATGGATACTGAATGTTCAGGCCCACTTAAGTTATTGATGTATAAATTGTGTTTTTGTCTCTATGTACAAAGATATGTAATCATTTTTATAATAAATATTTTTATTATAACAGTAAACATGGTCTTTTGAATTTCATTTCTCAAATTAATGGCAAAGTACTAAGACAGTTTTGAGGTAAAAGTTTTCCTCATTTTATATTCAAATCTAATTTATTGAGTATAGCCTTTTAAAAGTATTGAAAGTAACTAAAAATCTTGATTTTTAGTCAAAAGATAAGTACTTTACAGCAGTCCAGACGTTTCCTATTGTCCTTTGCTTTCTTGAGTATGCCCAATAGCACGTAGTACATAGCATCATTTTCTCCATGAACATACTCATCGCTTCTCAGCCTTTTGGCTGAGATCAAGTGTAGTATCTGCTCTTACCAGTTTAATATCTGATACATTCTCTATCCACAAATATATTCAGGAATTATTTCTGCAATGCATATATTCTATACATTTTTCGATACATTAAAAGTGTCACTTGGTGACTGTATTACATAATATGTACCAAAACTATTATCTATATAATTAGGTTCCTAAACAACTTCTGGACTAAATATCTGAATAATAAATAATAAGGTAGAAATCAAAGAGAGATTACTAAATTAATCTTTATCCAGTCTTTCTTAACTAATTTAATCCTGCTTTATCTTTAGACAGCATCCTTAGCTTAGCTTCATATTGCTCTTAGGGAAAAGTTTTGTAAATAAAAGTAAAAGTGGAGGGGGGGAGGAAAAAAGAAGAAAGAAAGGAAAGAAAAAGACAGAAAGAAAGAAGGAAGGAAGGATAAGTAGAATTGTCTTGTCATAACTAAATTCTAAAATCTTATCAGAGTAATCATATTTGAATCAGAAATGCCATCAGCCTATGGCATTAGACCCTAAAGAGCATATTGTAAAGCCTTTATCACTGACACTCAGGGGAAGTACTCACCGTGTCTCTCAGGAAAGTAATGCCCACATGTGCACACACAGAAACACACACACACACACACACACACACACACACACACACACACACGGGATTTAGCAGTAGTTTCCTTGGATTAAGGTGCTTAGAAGGTAAAGGGTTAGTGCACTTCATAGGCTCAGAACCTTTATTCATGTTTTCATAAAAACTGCAAGACTTCAGTCCCCATAATTCTCTATGTGTGTACTCACATATTCATCTTTTTGACTCCAGTCCAAGGATATTAATTTTCAAGTTAAAAAAAGTTGGCCAAATTTTCAGTCAACCATCTTTATATCATTTCTCCCAAACTTCAAATTTGGCTAGAAATGGCAAAACCTTTGATCTTAAATACAATGACCTGTGCAGAGAGAAAAAGAGAAATCATTGTGAGCTAGCAACTTGAGTATTGACCTTGATAATGTCTTCATTTTCCGACTATTCTTTCAAGTAGTGCTCTTATACTTAGATGTATACCGACACCGCAAATGTACATGAACTCTCCAGATCACTTTGATTTGGCCTGTGAAAGAATTGAGGGCCTTTCATACTTGCATTGGAGCTTTGGTAAGAAGTCCCTAAGCCCCCAGCCATGAACACTTAGAGAAGCAGGGTTTTTATTTCTACTAACATTTTATCCATACATCTCTCTTTTTGATTTTTCACTTTTTATCTTACATCACAGTTATTTAGGCAGTCCACACTCACTGAATAAACACATGAATAAATTAATAAACACATAAACAAACTGTCTGCCTACAGAATAGCATCTCTGCATTTTAAGGAAAGATTGGCACTCTCTGTTAAATAAATATACATCACCTTTTATACAATTTTATGCTTTAAGTGGTACTCAAGAAGTTTTACAACATGGCAGAAACTCTGGAATACTTTTCCAAGCAAGTTAAATTGCAACTGGTCTTGATTAAGGATCACTCTCTGTTGGTGGTGGTCTTTGGACTTTGGAAATTATCACATATTTCAAAACTAATGAAATAACAGGTAAAAGTTATTACCACTCAGGAAAGCTCTTGAGCAAATGGGTCAGTGTTTCAGATCTATGAGTATTCTTTCTTCTTGTTCACCTTGGACTCAGATGAAAAAATAATGCCATCCATATTTCACGGCCCCTTAATGGAAATGAGCAACTGTCTTTTAATGAGATTTTTCAGTTCCTACCCAAGTGCAAATAAACATTAAAAGCCACTCAAAACCAACAGAAATGTCAGTAGCCTTGAAAACATGTTGAATCTACTAAATGATGTGAAAATGATGTGAGCTGCCTTAGTGATAAATTCAGGAAGAAAATGATAAAGTTTATCAATGCATTATGAGATATCATTTTCGTGTTTACTGCTACCATTTAATGTAATGAAAGTAACATGGGACTGGTTGTCAAATAATGCAATAGAGCTAGGAGTTATTTATTAGCATATACTGTTTTCCATAAATGTAAAAGGATGTTTTAATATCTCAGACAAATAACATACTCAATAGCCAAGTCTTGAGGCTTTTTTTAAATCAATTCCATTAAAACTATGCCCTGTAATGTGTTTCTAGCCCCAAAATATACTTTGCTATCTGGTAGAATTGCCCTTAACTCAGTCATTTTCTTTTAAATTCATTTTAAGCATAACAAAATTTGTTTGAAATTATGAATTTGTGATCTGGAAATAAAATTAAATATTGAAAACAAAAGTAAAAGCCTTATACTATGTTCTTAGGCAATTATCTTTACCTATTTGAATAAGTTTTCTCTTCTCCCTAAATGAGATCTAGCTGTTTAAGGCACTTCTAAAGTTTTGAATCTATATTTTCTAATAATTCTTTACCAAATACTCTGCCTCCAGTCTTTCTCCAATCCAAACTAGGCTCCTCATAATATTTCTGCTCGCTTTCCAGTGCTGAAAAATCTGATAATGAAAGTTTTCTGAATGACCAACCTCATAGTTTATACCTTCCATTTTCATAGACTGTACATCCCAGTCCAAAGTGGCCTCTCTCCCAACTTTCTCCTCTAAAGTCTCACATGGTTGAGATAGTTTTAGTTTTTATCACATAATTCCTAAGGTTCTTGGTTACATGTTACAGAGAGATATAGAATCCAGAAACCCAACTAGACTGTGTGTCCTATGTAGTCCAGGGCTATGAATTACACATAGTGATTTTTAAAAACCATGAGGTTAGACCTGTCTCATGTATAATTGACCCTGAAAAGTATTTCTTGATTAATATATTTTTGATGAGTTGGACAGAAAAAATCAGCGGAACAATTCCTAATTGGGCAGATTATTCTATTTATCTAAAACCAAAGCCACCCATCTTAATATTTTTTAATGACCCTCAGCATTTCATCTTAATCTGGGAAGGATTAATGTTTACTTTATGATGGATTATGGCTGTAAAAATACATACAAACTAACTAAAGCCTTTTCTTTAAGGCTTAAAACCAGATCTTTGTCCTCAAGGAGCTTAGAGTCCTAGGAAAGAGTTAAAAAGACACAAGACACATGAGAAGTTAAATCATGACCAATGATTTTAATAACAGTTCAAGTCAACAATAGAGGAAATGCCATAATTCTGAACATACGTAACCAGGCAAATGCACCAACATTAATTGCTATAGAAATTTAAAGAAGGAAAGGTGATTTCAGGCTAATTTGACTAGGTGTAAAGAGACCAACTGACATGGTGGGGAGAAGACCATGAAGAGCATAAAGTGTCTGGGGTGAAGTTGGAGCTCATCTGTAGAGAGTCTGAATGTCTGCATATGGTACGTGAGGCATCAAGGAGCCAATTACTAGGATAGTAAAAGGATCAACACAGGTCTGTTGACTAAATCTTAAAATCTTATATTTTACTGTTTATTTACAAAAACCACTACAACAATCAGCACAATTTTCTTAAATGAAAAACTAATTTCATCTTCAAGTAATGAAAGACAACATCCCTGGTATATTAATTGGTGAGTGGTGAAAACCCATTGTCATAGTGGTCAGGTGTTAGACTCCGGAGCCTAAATGCCTAGATTTCCGCATCACCTCTGCCACTTACTAGCCAATGGGAGTTACATAACCTCTCTCTGCCTTAGTCTTTTGGTATGTGAAATGGGTATAATACAGCATCTTCCTTATAGGGATGCCATGAAAATTAAAATGAGCTATATATGCAAAGCATTTATAACAGTTCTTGGCACATAATACATCTTATATAGATATTAGCTATTCTATCCATACTGTTATTCAAGTTTTAGATACTGGACTTTTCTGTTGTGCTTCTATACAAATGAGTTGATAGCAATAAAAATAAAGTACCATCCTTCAGACATGAAGTCATGAGATGTGAACACATAATACCAATGATAGTAACAAATTTGCTCTAATATTTCCTATAGTCTGATTTTGACACTGGGGTTAGACTGTTAGGTCAAAGCATGGTTTGTGACCCAAAACTGCTGAGTAAGACTAAAATCTCTTCACGTAGGGATCAAACATAGACCTTGACCTCTCTGGTAATGCTGTCCAACCAAAAACTGGGTGGATGGTGGTGCCAGGTGTTACCTAATGAGATCTATTAACTCTTTTACACCCCTTTGAGAGTGCTGCACAGGGCTACCCCTCCCGAACACGGAGGAGAAGCCAGCTCACTACACTTTAGAAATAAACACATAGATGGCTTAATGTGCACTTTGCCCAAAGCACACTTTCAATAATTGTTTGTTGAATGCATGAAAAGAGACTTAAGCCATTAGAGTAACAATCAGGCTATGGGTGCTCCCTAGGCAGCCTCTTTCCCCTTCTAAATATTATATTTCATCTTGTGAAAGCAGACCTCCAAATGATAATAAAAACAAGCACAAATCATAGTCTTTATGAAGCCTTTGAAAATAGTTCCCTGGCTTGTTGGAAAGTAGAGAAGGTTTTCCTCTTTTTTTTTTCTTAGAATGTTTGACAGTTCTTTGTAACTAAAGTATATCCTGCATTCTGTTTAGAATGAGATGTGATTCTTACTTTTACACATTCCAGACGGTTCCAGACAAGATTTCACTTATTGTGCACTAATTTGGAGGAAATTATTTTAGAGATAACACTTGTCACTGAACCTGAAGAAATGATTTCTTAACCAAAGAATCTATAAGTTATAAGATTGAGTTGATTTTTTAAACTATATTTTTCATTGGCCAAAATTTTTTTTTATGTATTAGAATAGAAATTGGTTTGACTGAACTTTTTCCTTCTCTCTGAATCCTTCCTCAACTGAATATTATAAAGGCAAAAAAAAAAATTCTGTAGAACTTATTACATGGAAGCTATTTTTTTAAGGATTTTACATTAATTCATTTTTTCCCTCACAACTCATTATATTATTAAGTGCTATGAATAAATATACTCCCTTTATCCTTACAACATTGGTGATTTTATTATCCTGCCCATTCTACAGAGAAGAAACTGATCCACAAAGAAGTCCAGTAAGTTGCTGCTGTCAAGGGACAGAGCTGGGATTTCCATCAAGGCAGTGTGCACTCCAGGGCCTTTGCTCTAAGGAAACAGGAAGGAGGAATGCATCCAGGACAACAACAGGTCAGAGTGATGTCTGAGGCCTCACAAATGAGTAGCGCGTTGCTAATCTACCAGGGACAGGGACAGGACCGCAGGCCTCATCAGCCCTGAGCTTGTCGACCAGCTGTAAGGCCCCGGGTTGCTTCAGAGAATATCACCAGAAGACCTCAGCTCCTCGAAGAACCGTCCTGAGCTTCGGATAATTAAACCACCCTCACTTTCTGCTGAATTACACTAATCCTTCGTCAGGCGTTGAGGCAATTCACTTACTTACTTAACAAGCAATCAACAAAGATTTCTTAAGCACCACATGCTGCCAGGCACTAGGAATACTGTAATGAATCTCAAGGATTTTTACACTCAAGGACATTGTAGTCCACTTGTGAACATAGAAATTAAATCTGTAAATATTGACATGTTTTAATATCTATATTTATTTATATTATCCTGAGAGTTAGAGACAAGGCTTCTGGGGTGGAGAAAAGCTATTTGTATTTACTTTTGCCCTGGTATTTCTTCCCTCTGAGGTTGCCACAATGAGACGCAGATGTCACATTATACTTGCTGGAGTCTGTTCTGTAGGTGAAGAACCCCAGAAGAATGTGAGAATTTACGTAAAAGAGGGATAACTGTCCCCCTTCCTTCTCTTCATAAGATGATGAAAGAAAATTCTACTCCCTAAGGTCCACTAACTCTCCTTTGGGAAGGAATAGGGAGCATCCTGGATTTTTACCCTTTGGATTGTAAATGTTTCCAGGGGAGATAAAGGATAAGTCTCTCTGAAATGAACTCCACCCAAGAGTCCTATCCAAGACTACTCTTGGAATGTCTCCATGCCTCCAGACCTTATCATCTCTTGAAATAACAGATACCTTCAAGGAAACGAGTCTCTTACTATATTAAGTTGCAAAGTCTGTTCTTTAACCCAGGTCCCAGAAAAATTTGCCCTGAAAACCCTGACTATGCAGAAACATAAAAATATTCACTTCCTGACCATCACGAAGATGGTGACGACCACAGATGAGACATTCAGCGTGCTGTGGAAGGGTGAAATGAAACCTAATCTACGCTTAGCGAGGGAGGGGAGGGTCATGGAAGACATTCCTGAATAGTGATGTTTGGTCTGAGGCATGGAGATGAAGTTAGTCATGCAAAGAGCAGGACTGGTGGTGGGGTGAGGGGTCCAGCCAATGGGATGACTAAGGCAGATAACTGAAAGGTGGTTTCAGGGAGAAAAAAAGCTGGCCATGTGACTGAAATCTGGAGTAGAACTGAAATTGGTAATGAAATGGGAAACGTGAGTAGAGACCAAGCCATAAAGGCCTAGTCAGGTTTGCACATTTCTTTTACAATCTGGCAGCAGGTCAGGGCATCTGGCTGGTGCAGTCGATAGGGCATGCAACTTTTGATCTTGGGGTCATGAGCTTAAGCCCCACATGGGGCGGTGGAGATTGCATTAAGAAAAATCTGGCAGTAAGTCAAAAGGTTTTAGGTGGGGATAGTGGCATGATTTCTGGTTGTTAAAAGTTACTAGGAGCTACATTGTATAGAATAGATTTGATCCAACGTAGAACAATTGGAGGGGGTGGGAGGCTGAATCTCGAATCTCTGTGATGTTCACACCCCCCAACATCGAGCTTTTTAACAATTTTGTTAACCATTTTTTGTCAGTCATTCTCTTTTTTTTCGATGTTCCAGTCTTAGGAAGATCATTTGTCATTTGCTTTAGTGGTGCAAACATGCATTTCAAGCTTTTAAGAGCACACAACGCACCAGGGAGATTATTACAATAACTATAAGCAGGACAATTCCCAATGTTTGCAGTGCACTTCGGAGCCATGACCTCCAAGACCCAAGCCAATTAAAGAAAGATCTCAGTGGAGGACTCACGCATTGAAACCAAGCTGGGCTTCAGCTTCCTCAAAGTGCTAATCTAGGTACAGCAGGTGGTATCGGCCACAACACAGACACCTTCTTGCTCAGCTAAGTGATAATCGAAAGCTATCCTACTATCAAGGACAACGCTGTGAAGTTAGAAAGAGTCTAGGGACTTTTGTCGGGCAGGTATTGCTTTAGCAACAGATTCTGCAATATTTTCAAGAGTGAAGGAGAGATTCCTGGTTATATTTATTCCTAACCGGGGAAGTAGGGCCTTGCCAAGGGAAGTGTATCCTGGAGCATGATGATTCCCATTTCAAACCGTAGCTTGGGACTTGGAAGATGACAATCATGAAAGCCACCTAAAATTTTAAGCATGTAGAGACAACATAACCAATTTTATTCTCATTACCTCTGCCTTATGCTCTCTCTCTCTCTCTCTCTCCCCCTCTGCCTCACTCCCCTGCTTGTGCGTACACACTCTCTTTCTCTCTCAAAAAAGTAATTAATTACTTAAAGTAAAAATAAAAATAAATAAAATAGGTATCTCATTCCGTTTGTTTAATTTTGGAGCCTTTGTTTTCAAGTGCATCTCTTAAATAATCTTATCTAATTGGAACATTCCTTACAATGGCCATTATAATTCTAGGCTGTCTTTAGTAAGGTTTTGTCATTTTACAAGTATCTACAGCTTGCAGGACAACAGTCCTTATATATACAGTAAGTGGCGGTGCCCGTGGTAGAAGAGGCTTGGTGGGCATGCTGACAGCTGGGGCTCCCAACACATGGGTGCTTTGCAGTGAGTCTTTGCTGCAGCACAATATGGAGAGGTGGAAAGTGGGCTGCTGAAATGAAAACTTTGTTTGTCATACTTCATCATGTGCCAGGACTGTGAGAGATAGGAAGGAAGCTTTAAAATTGTATTAAATCACAATTAGAAAGCACTATAAAATGACATTTAACCAAGCACTGTATAGTTTCATGCTAAATAAGCAGCAAGGATAAGAGCTATTGGTCATTGAGGGAGCTTCCTAGAAGGAAATAGAACTTTCTAGAAGGAAATGAGCCAGATTCTAGACTTCTTTAGAATCTGGCTAGGAAAAAAAGATATATAAGTAGATAGCAGAAAAGGGAAAAACTATAAGTAAAAGTCCCAGGGCCAGAATACATATAGTGTGTGTGTGTGTGTGTGTGTGTGTGTGTGTGTGTGAGTGTGTGTATTTGAAGAAGTATTATGTGTGTAAACCCATATGTGTTGAAGTTGAGGGGGGAGAGAAAAGCAGTAAAATATAGATAATACATTTTATGATAGGTAAATGTGAAATAACATGTGGGAGAGGTGGGATGGGTCCTGATTATCAAGGATCTTGAAGAGCATAGGCATGAGCTGACACAGGAAGACACCATCATCAATTTTGACCAAAGAGCTGAATGATGAAAGCAGCATTTTATTAAAAAAAATTATAACTACTTTTGTGTACAGAATAGTCTGGAGAGGAGACAGGCAATTTTACAATCCTTCAAAAGTGTCTTTGAACGTCAAAACATTTTTAAGTCTTTGTAGAGCTAAATTGAAGAACTCCCAACAACATATTTTCTTTCTTCCTTCTCAAAGGCATGCTGACGTGGCAAGCGAAACAGCTTTACCATGTCTTTGTTCCTTCCTTTCACAAGGAACATGAAAGAACTGCTATGTTCTTCTCATCTGAAGAGCTCAATGTACAGGGGCTTTAATTTCTATCTTTGTGGGAAGTTTTCCTCTCAACATGCATACTAGTTATTTTTATTTGGTGTCTTAAAAATCCATTTCCAAGAAAAAGTAAAATAAAATAAAATAATAAATTCCACTTTAAATTAATGAGGAATTTCTTCCTAAGCATACAAACCTAAAAACCAAAAGTCAAAGCCTTGAGGATTAGAGGGACTGGGGTTATTCAGTGAAGAGTGGGGAATAACAAACTGTTTCCCCCATTGAATACAGATTTATTTTATTACATCATTTGTATCTTTGCTAATGACGATGCAAGAACAAACATGTTTTTGAACTATGGTTCCAAGAGGAACCCCAAAAGAATTTTCCCATCATAAGTGGAAGCATGAAAACAAACTCTTAAGGAATGTTATTGATCTTCCTAGAAAGGTTTTGCTTACAATGGTCTGATTTGAGCTTAGGTGATATTCGAACATGTTATATGAAGAGATGGCAGAGAGCTAGAGAAATTAGGGTTAAAGGAACATTAAATATAGAGACCTATTTTAATATTGAGGATGAAATATCGTTCGACCTTTACATTTAAACAAAGGGCAATCTGATGAGGCAGACATCAGAAAAACATGTTCTGCAAGATGAAGCCAGACGTAATGAAGTCATTCACAAGTAAGAACCCACAAGAAGAGGTAGACACAGTTTTGTGATTTTGAGTATAGGGTGTCTCTGTGACTCATATTTTTTTCCAACTCCATTCCCATCAAATATACTTTTTTAAAGATTAATATTTTAAAAAATCATACTACTAGTGCATTGACGTCAGCTTTTAGGCATTGGGTTCCATGCTCTGGAATGCCTCTGTCAAAATGTACCTGGGAAGGTCCTCCCCCACTGGAGGGGTTTCCAGGGAGTGCCACAAGAAAGTACCACAGTCTGGGGGTCTTAAGCAATAGGAATTTATTGTCTCACAATCCTGAATGCTAGAAGCCTAAAGTTAAGGTGTTGAAAAAGATTATTTCTGGGGGATGTGAGAGAAGATGTGTTCCATGCCTCTCTCCTAGCTTCTGCCAGCCTTGGAAATCACTTGGTGGGTAGATGGTGTTCTCCTTGTGCCTTCTCATTATCTTCCATCTCTCTGTGTTCACAGTTCCCCTTTTTATAGACATACAGTCATACTGGGTTAGGACCCACCTTAATGACCGCATCTTAATTTGACCATTTGCAAAGACCGTATTTCCAAACAAGGTAACATTCACATGTATTGGGGGTTAGGGCTTCAACATCATTTGATAGGACACCACCCAACCCAAAACATGCACCATTATGAAGTGGTGAGGTCTCACCATCTACCATAATGCAACATTGGCCCTGAGGGCCACTGCTTATGACATGGAGCAAATCCAAGTATGGGGGCAGTGTTAGGTGGAACAGGAACAGAGGAATTGCTGGCCACAAATTCTAATTTTTTTTTAATTTTTTTTTTGTTTTATTTATTTTTGATACTGAGAGAGACAGAGCATGAGAGGGGGAGGGGCAGAGAGAGAAGGAGACACAGAACTGGAAGCAGGCTCCAGGCTCTGAGCTAGCTGTCAGCACAGAGCCCAATGCGGGGCTCGAACCCACGACTGTGAGATCTGACCTGAGCCGAAGCCGGAGGCTTAACCGACTGAGCCACCCAGGCACCCCCTAATTTTTTTAAAGATTGGGCAGATTCAAACCACTTGGTGGGTATGTATGGCTTATCAAAGCCCACACATTTGAGAAGTCTACACCAAATTTTACCTAAAGTCTGCCAGACCTAGAATACTACACATGCTAATTTAATACTTCTTTTGTAATGTTTCCATTTTCCCCACAGGACCTAGATGAGGCTTTGTTTTTAATCCCTTATTTAAAATGCAATATGAGGAAATAGGTCTTACGTCAGCATAAAATTTTGTTTAGCTTGAAAAAGAAGACAGTTCCTTTAAAAATATCTTATTAAAACTTTAGTTGCTTTCTTTCCATCCCCCAAAGAGAAAGAAAAGCACTATATTCATCAAAAATATGCCACTGGGAAGATAATGTAATTAAACCTAAATTATAGGAAACAACCAAGAGCCATGAAAACCTCTGACTGTCTAGAAAGTTTCAGAAAACCTTATTTGAAGGGAAAGTTCCAGAACTTGGCCGTTTTCCTCTTTTTGTCAGAAAAAGAAGCACTGGATGTTTTGACTCTGCCCTTGCAAATAGAAGAGTCAAAGTTCCTGCAACCAGGTTTGCAATTTTACATAACTAAGAGGTAGAGAGTCCAATATCAAAACCAAGGTCTTCTGCTGCCTTACTTAGTGCCCCTGGCCATAAGTTTTAAAACCTTTCAAATTTACAGAGCAATTTGCTAACTATAGTAAGCGTTCTTATTGGTACCAGTTAGAAATAGTTTCAGCATTATAACAATGAAGTAGACTAATATTATCTTAAATAGATAGGATTTGGAGGGGGAAGGGTTATTTTTGATTTGTTTTGGTTTTTTTTGCTTTGTTTTGCAAACAAATGGAAAACATAATCCAAACTCTGGTAAGAGTCCAGAACATAAATAGTGGTTCAATCATGTCATTCAGAATCAGGCTTTTTCTACTCTACCATTCTCAGTAAGTTGACTTTTTGTTTTTATTTTGATCATTTCAAGATGGCTGTCAAGCTCCAGGCTTCCTGTGTGTGTTTTGGCTGAAAGAAGGAATCACAGGAGCCAATAAGCTACCTTCTCCTCTCTGTTGTTGTTATTAGGGAGCAAAGAGTTCTCCAGAAGCCTCCAGGTTATTCTTTTTTGTTCAGATCTCTGTCACATGGCCACCCTTAGTTATATATGAGGAGAGCAAATTGAGTATATGGTAAAGTGACTTCAGATCATTATGATTTATTTAGACCTGAGCATCATCATGACATCAAGACACTGAATCAAATCATGGTTCTATAATCAAGAAAGAATGGGGGGAAATGGCCTTTGAATCAAGTGTCAACCTGGAGGGGTATGTCAGAAGGCTTTTGAAAACCCATAAATAAATGATATTGGAATTGAAAGTACAACAGAAAAATGACTACAACAATTAACTAAAAGAACAAATAAGAAAAAAATAGGAATTCTTTATCACTTTGGAAAGCTCAAGAAATAGCACTGGATAAAATCAGAGTCTATTACAATAACAAGCATTGACTAAATTAATAATAGCATTAATATGGATACAAATTAATTATTTGCTAATCCTTAGTCATTTGCCATCACATATTTAAATGCTGAATGGAATCATTTCAACAACTGGTCATATGAACAATTTTACAGTATCTAGAATGGAGCTTTGAAAACTCTAATGTACTTATAGGTATGTGGGGTATTTTCAAAATGTGGATTCTGATTCAGTAGGTCTGTGTAGGGCCTGGGAGTGAATTTCTAACAATAGTCCAGGCGATGCTAATGATTTTGGTCCATGGGTTGTACTTTGAATGGTAAAGATCTAGAAAAAGATTCCTATCTTTTTAGTTATGGTCATCATGAAGTTTACTTTTATTTTAGAGTTTTCACAAAATTGCCCTTGTTTTTGGTAAGAAAAATAAAGACAGGTTCCTAGAATGTGAATAAAGATGGGATTTTTGAATAATTGAATAATTCATTGTTACAAACATTGTTTTAGCCTTTTTTTTTTAGAAAGAGCAAGAGAGCATGAGCAGGGGAGAAGGGCAGAGGGAGAAACAGAATCCCAAGCAGGCTTCACACTGTCAGCACAGAGCTTGACATGTGACTCAGTGTGAGACTCCATCCCAGGCCCCTGGGATCATGACCTGAGCCAAAAATCAGTAGACACTGAGACACCCAGGTTTCCCCATTTCTGTCTTTTTCACATAGTTTCAGTCTCAACCAAGTACCAGACACAAGTGATTTTTCCTCTTCATATTGTTGGAAAACACCCATTTCCTTTCTAATCCCAAATACCTTCTACAGATAGAGAAGACTTTCAAAGGATTCAAACCCCCCTTTGTCCTGTAAGCACTTTGCTATATCTGGCTTTCAGGTTTTCACCAGAAGATCTTTAGATGTATACCAACTATTTAACACTTCTGGGTTTACTACCTTCAGCACACCTAGATAAAGTATGAAATTAGGGAGAAGTTGTTCTCTATTCCTCTGTGTACAGCTGCTTGAAAATGACTTTTTTGTTGCCTCCTAGGCAGAGCCAGGGTTGGTTAGAGGGGTCACGATAAGACACGTAAGGAATCAAGGTCTTTGAGAAGGACCTCAAGGGTTAGGCAGAGCACATGGGCTAATGCAGCCACCTAGCATTGACCTCTGTGTACTAGGGAGACAGGAGGCTTTCCTACATTGATAACAGAATGCTAAAATCAAACACTGTATCTTTTCTTATTTTAAGTTGATAAAGTTCTTGACACAGTGCATGTTTTGTTGAGGATCTCTTCTAATATTTGGTGAGGACTGAAAAGTCAAATGCATTTGTTATCTTCAAGGTTCTGTGTTTCTTCATAGGTAGTATCTATGTGAACATGGGCTGAAAGTGACAACAGGTTTAATAACAAAGACACTAAATTGCACAGCATCTCAGAGCCAGAATTAACCTTTCTGTCTATTATGGATTGAATGTTTGTGTGTCCCGTCAAATTCGTAAGTTGGAACCCTAACTGTTAATGCAATGCTATCTGGAGATGGGGCCATTAGGGGGCCATGAGGTTGTGAGCTGGGGAGAAAGGGGACAACTTGGGGAGGGGCGGTGCTCGTGATTGGATTAGTGACCTTACAAGAACAGGAAACAGGAACATCTTCTTTTCCCATTTCTCTTTTTTTGTGACCACAGAAGAAAAGACCCCATGAGGACAAAGTGAGAAGTGGCTGTCATCAAGCCAGGAAGAGAGTACCTACCAGAAACCAAACTCTACCAGACGTTGAATCTTGGACTATCCAGCTTCCAGAACTATGAGAAAATAAATTGTTTGAGCCACCCAATTGATGGTCTTTTGTTATTACAATCTCAGCAGATTAAGGCACACACACTTGCTCTGTCTTATTCATCCTTTCTCTCTGTCTCTTTCAATCTTTCTTTCCCTACAGAACTTTCTGGAAAACTTTAAACAAATATTACAAGTATGTCACTGGTCATTTCCTCAGAGCAGGGTTTACTCTGGCTGGTTTAAGCAAAAGGGATTTTTTTTTTTAAAGACCATGAATAGGCTTACAAATTAACTACGAGAGAAACTCTCCAGGTTGAGCATCCAGAAAGAACTTTCCAAAGCCACTCCATACTCTGGTGGCCCCTGGGAGTTGCCATGATAGGAAATGCCATCAAGGCTGCTGGACTAGGCACCACGTTGCCACTACTGTTGAATAAGCCCCTCCCCTCACTCCCTTCAGTGCTGAATTCAAGTTCCCCAGAAGCACATCTCTTTGGCAGAACCCGAATCATATCCAGACCATAAGCTACCCTGGAGTCTGAAAGGTGTTACTTTTAGCTTTCCAGCGTCTACAGTTTAGGAAGGAGATTGAAAAGATTATTAATTAGGTAAAACCATAGTACCAGTAATAATAAGCCCAACAAAATGGCACAAATTTCAAACTCACTCAAATCAACCTATGAAATCTGAGCTTTTGGCACTTCATGGACTGTCTGTCACTCAAATCACACACAAAGTCACACATTTGTCTAGGCCCTATTTCCTCTAGACATGCTTAGCTTTTCACCATCCATTTTCATCCACACACCTACTTCTTACCCTCCTCAGATGCATGATGACTCATCCAGCCCCACCCCAGAGTGCTACTTGTCCTGATTCCTGATAAAAGCAGGCCAGCAACAGTTGACTGGCTCATGCCATTCCAGTGGTCATAAAACTCTGAACACACTATTTAACACTCTGGTTATCTCAGTCTCTTCTGCAAATCGTGGGGGGACGCCAGGCTTTGACATGGCTTCCATCACTCTCCTCATGGTAGAAACCACAGCAGCTCTGATGACTGAATTCGATCCCAGCAGTTGTCTGGAGGGCGGATGGGCAAACCAGAGATGAGAAACAGGAGACAGAAGTCAGTAGAGAGGTTCTCTGCCTTTCTTTCCACCAAAGGACCTTCTGAGATGTTCCTCATAACTGAGCAACTTTTTGAACTTCCAGGATAACTGGAACTCAGTAATCTGATTTTTTATTTGTTTCTATCCATCCTTTCTTCTTCACTCTTGCTTCTTTGAGATTGCACTCCACGAGGAAGCAAGCATGCGCTCTTAGATTCACCTGACTCTCTTCTCAGGTGCCCAGGCTAAGATGACATATTTCCAAATAATATTCCCTTCATTATGGAAAGACATTTCCTCTTTGCCAACCCAGTCTGGCTCAGACATCTCCTTTCACTAGTCATTTCTTCACTTCTTATCACATCTCATTCATTCTGTTTTGTCCTGAATGTTTTTGTGCCTATATTAACTTGTGCTTTTCTTCACTTATTTTGCATATGTTACATATGATTTTCCACCTTCTTCAAGCTGGTAAGGGAATGGACTGTTTCTTTTTTAAGATATATTTTCGCAGTTGCACTTAATACAAAGGATCTACCACAGGAGGGTATCCAACATGGTGGAGAGATGAGGTGTCTGTCCACCCTCCAGCCCTTTCCTGCCTTCATCAGCATTTCTGGCAAGCCCACTTTGCTTTCCTGAGGCAACCCCAGACACTCTGGGGCCAATCGGCTGCCCCTCCCCCTCCCTGGGCTCTACCCTACAAGTGCAATTATCCTCCTGTTTGCCTGTAGTTCTCGCTCCACTGCCCAGCCTCAAAAAACAAACTTGGTTACTTGGTTACATTCTTGATTACTCGGCTAATAAACAATTTATGCCAAGTTACTATTGACTGAAGGGAGAATACCTTGGGCGTATTCACAGATTTAAGGATATCCTAGAAAGAGTTGCCTTAAACAAATGTGGACTTATGCTTAAAATGTAATTTGGATACTATAGTGACTTAATGGAGAAAAACTTTTTGAGCACGATGATTTTAATTAGTGATTGCAGTATCCATTTTCAACATTCTAGAACTCATGCTTCTCATTGTTAGGTCCAAAGCAACAATATTTTTGTCGGTGTGATAACATTATTTCAGTACTTAAAGAAATCTTTAATCTGAATTATTAATGCTTTGAGAAGTGCCTAGAGGGTTAACTCCATAAAAGGGAAGCTTTATGGTCTTTCAAGGTTTCTGATCTACTAGCAGAAAAAGAGTGAAACACTAACCCAGATTTTCCCAGATCAAATTCACCCCAGTTGGCCTTGAAAGAAGTTGGTTTTGTTTTGTTTTGTTTCTGGTTAGAGTTCTGGGAATATGCAAAAAAGAGTTTCCTAAAAGAGAATTATAAGGAACAAAGATTCAGTTTTACCCTCAGGATCTCAGCATCTTGAATGGGGTCAGGTTGACAGCGATAACCTGTGTTTACTGGTAGAAACTCCTTATCTGTCTGATTGATTTCTTTTGTTTGTTTGAACAAAGGCTGTTTCACAGCAGAGCTAAGAACCAGGCTTCTTACAAATTGACTGCTGGGCCTTAGTAACAAAAACTATAGCTTACAGTCATTAAAACTATTGAAATATTTATTAAAAGTAAAAATTTATAAAGGATTGTCTTTATATTATCACACAGATGTGAGATTATTTGTCTATAACACATTCAGAGAAAGATACTGGACTTAGTTTATATTTATCTTTTCACTCTTTCCCTAGCTAGCATACAATAGGAAAAAACTTTCTTAGTAGTTGGAAAAATTTGTGCAAATACTAGGCTCACCATCAAACATAACACCATTGATATGCATTGTTCTTAAGATCATACTTGCCCAAACCCCAAATAATTCAACTTATTTTCAATTGTCAAGATTGAGTTTCTTCAGTTTATGTAATGCATTACTTAATTTTGTATACTTATATTTATTGCTCTTTTCTTGAGATAAGGATGTTTATATTTATGTTTTTGAAATTTAAGTTTACTGAATACCACATATATGTGGTTACACATTTTATATGCAAAATATACCAAATTTCACGATTTAAAAATTTTTTTATTTCTAAATACAGTAAAACCTTGGTTTGCAAGAGTAATTCATTCCAGAAACAGGCTTGTAATCCAAAGCACTTGTATATGAGAGCGAATTTCCCCATAAAAAGTAATGGAAATTCAGATGATTTGTTCCACAACCCAAAAATAGTCATATAAAAATGGTTACAATAATAATACAAAATAACAAAAAAAATAGAAAGTACAAAGAAAAATAAGCAAATTAACCTGCACTTACCTTTGAAAACCTTTGTGGCTGGTGTGAGGGAGACGGGAGAGAGGAGAGTTATTGTGTAGGATGATTTTCACCATCACTAACGGAATCACTGTGGTCTACTGGCTCAATGAATCTTATTCTGCATGGGGACCATTGTACACATTCATGGGGTGTTGACTACAGTCCAGTATTAATACATTCTTGTCATATACTGTAGTTAATGTAGCTGGCAGTAAGGCAGCAGAAGGGAGGGTCTGCAGGCAGCCCGACCTAGAATGAAGCAAAGCACTCTTAAGCTTAGTCTTTTTTATTCTACTTTTTTTTAAAGGTTTATTTCATTTTGAGAGAGAGAGAGTGTGTGAGCAGGGGAGGGGAAGAGAGAAAGGGAGACAAAGAGAATCTGAAGCAGCTCCAGGCTCTCAGCTGTCAGCACAGAGTCCAATGTGGGGCTCAAACTCATGGACCATGAGATCATAACTTGAGTCAAAGTCAGTCATTCAATTGACTGAGCCACTCATGTGCCCCAAGCTTACTTTTGTATGGAAAAGCAAAGGACTGTCCATAGATGCTTTGAAGTGACAAAAAATACACCAGTGTCAGTTGTGGGCACCTTCCAATGTTCTGAAAAATCATTGATTTCTGCCAAATACCACAGCCTGGGACCAAGTATCCAAGCATGAGAGATGATCTCCCACAATTTGCAGCATGAGAGACAGACAGAGAGAAGAACCATTGGCTCAGTTGTGATCATGTGATGTTCGGCATCACGTACTACTCGTATTTCAAGACATCGCTTGTTTATCAACTTGAAGTTTATTAGAAATGTTTGCTTGCCTTGCAGCACACTAGCCAAACAAACTGCTCTCAATCCAAGGTTTTACCATACTGTTTTTAAATAAACTCAGGTATTCATACCAGGATGTCAATAAATTATGAAATAAATATGAAAATACTGTTCTTTTTGCACTAGATGTTTCTTAAGTAGCCTTAATTCAAAATAATCTATATGCCAAAGTGGCACATTTTGAGGATGACCTACCCTTGTCCCCACACCAGTATGTCATTCTGCTCCAACGGTGTCATCGCGACTTTCATAACGCCACATAAATGACCTCCAGTTCTAGCTGACTGAATGTGCAAGTGAATGTTCAGTGTATTTAGTCTGTACAACCCTTCCCCATGCCTCTCTCTGACCAAATCTTTTCCTCTTCTTTCCGTTGCTGTCTTCTGACTCTGAAACCTTGGAAACGGAAGCACAGCTATATCCTGAACATCAGCTGTGTGCCTAATCCTGTGCTATGTGCTTCACATAATCATTTTATTTTTCACAATTATTCACTGTGGTCCTTGTGAAAATCCCCACTTTACCATGAACATGATAGATGCTATGTGAGGCTGATAACACATGAAAGAGCACATTGCTGGGAGGCTTCTGGCTCCTCTGCCCCAAGTCCAGTGTCCTCTTCCTTCTTCACAACATTGGGACTCTTGGTCTCCTCTCTGTGGACTAAAGCTTGCAGGCATTGCTTGGTCTGTCTATACAACTATGCAAGATTCTTTATTTTTAAGAACCTTAAGCATTTTATCAATATTAAGATAGTATTTTATCTTCAACTAAATTGGAGGTGAGAAGAGATGACTTTCATGATCTCCTCAACCCCTGGCAGGGGTAGGGGGGATCTACAAAGTGACAAAGAGTGCAAATGCCTGGAACAGCAAAAGGAACATGGTGAAATAGCTCAGAAAATATTCTGAGAAGCTCTTCATGAGGAAAAAGGACACTTGAAGCCACAACGGGTACAATGCACTTTTATTTAAAGCAAAAATATAAACTGAGTGTCTTATTTGCCCTTCGATATTAAAACATGTAGTCATTTTCTGAATATTTATTCTCCTTAGGTGACTAGGAATAACATACGTCTTCCATTTGTGGAGCACCACCTGTTTGCTGAGCACTTTGTATTTGTCAGCAGTTCATTGAACACTGTGAACTCAGCAGGTTCAAACTCCATAGTGTTTTATTTTTCTCCAGCCGCTGCTTTAAAACATGCTCCATTGAATCTCCCCTTCTCAAGACTTTATGGCAACTCCAGCTGATGCCGGTTTTCTGACCTTCTCAGGTTATGAAGGATAAACTCCATTGCTACCCGCTTCAGTTTCTTTACCAGTTGAAATGGCCATCTCCCTCCCCAGACCCAGGGCGAGGCCTGAGGCAGACATATGAGCAAGAGCTGGGCTTCTCTTGATGCTTTGCCTCTCCAACTGCCTCTTTGGGGTCCTTTTCCTTGTTGAAGACAGGTAGACAGAATTTGCAAATGGAGAAGGAATACTTGTGATCTGTCGCCTCCTCCATGGAAACCACCCAAATGTAGCGCCTCCTGATGTCATCAGAAGACACCAGATGATTCTTTGGAAGGCCCTTCAGCGGTCTCTCTTCTGCGTGTCTGCCTCTCTTAGAAAATTCAGCCCCAGAGGACCTTTTCCAGGCTCCCTCAGCTCCCATTCCTGTGTAATCCACCCCGTAGACTTGCTGCTGGGGTCTCTTGCCTCAGTGAGTCCCAGCTTAGCATGGAGTTCCATCACAAAAGTTCAAGCCTTCCCTGATGTCCACTTGGCCTATGGAAGACTCATGTATCTTTTTCCTGCCAGGTAATGGAAGTGTGCCCTATTTCCCTACTGTTCATTTTCTCTACCCACCTTCTCTCTTCCCATTGCTCAAGTAAGCACTAAGGACAGCTTAGAAAATTCTTCACAAAAGGAGATAATCCAAGTGAAAAATAATATTCTAGGCTCAACTTCTTGCTGCCACCCTCTCTAATCTGACAAATCATCCTCTTATAATACCCTATTGGCCTATTTTTTAAAAAGCTCCCCTCAAGAGTGGAAAGAAAAGGCATGGAACTCCTTCTGAGGCTGAAGATGGGCAATTCAGTAGTTTCCTCAAGCCTAGATTAATGAGTAGAGAGTGAGTAGGGGGTAGCAGAATGAATTTGTTTCTCAATAAATCACAATCATCTATTTGTCCTCAAATGATCGTCTCTCTGTTCTGAGACAATGAGAAAAGTCCCACTTAGTGTTTTTTCATGCATACAGTGTATATGAGCGCCACACAACTCTACTTGTAGGTATTGTTCTGCCTCAGGAAAGTGAAGGTAAAAGAATAATGTTACTCTATGAGAGCAGGGAAATCTCCATCACCTCACATCATAGTTGGCACATAATAGGGCTCCATAATTACTAATGGAAGAAAAAAATAATGTAAATGAATAGCTCAAGGTCATGCTTAGGATATGGCTAAGTGGCATTCAAACTCAGCTCTTTTTACCCATCAATATCTCCCTAAATAAAGTGTCATCCTCACCCTAGCAGTGATTATAGCCACAGCCCAGTGTCATAACAGTTCCTCGGTCTGACTCAGACATATCTTTCAGTGAAAGATCTCATTTCTCTCCCCATATTGAAATCTGGTCCCGTGAGGGCTCCATCCACTTACATGTGAAACCAATTAGCGGGTCCCAAGCCCAGAATGAGCTCATCCTGCCTGGGGTTGGCTTTCTATATTTTGCAGTTGCATATGGTGGTGAGATCTCTCCATGGCAGAATCCTTAACATTCACACAGATCATTCTCCCCTGAGCTTTTCTATTTTCAGTTGCTTAATAAGCAATAGGATCTATGTGACATTTATCATCTCTTAATTACTGTAGGTTCTCAACTTCAGGGCTATTAAGGCTGGTTGGTTACTTGTAGAGACTTTAAACTCAAAAAATATTGGATTGGTGGGTAGTTGGGTGGGTGGATGGATGGATGGATGGATGGATGGATGGATGGATGGAAGGATGAACTGGTGAATGCCTACATTTCAGGTAGTTGACAGCATGTGATGCTTCTTGGTTAGTGTCAATTTCATAAACTAGAAAAGCAGTCAAATTTTAAAAACAACAGTACTAAGCAAATGGTTTTCAAACAGGAAGTGATACCTTATACAAATATAGGGAATATATGAAGAACTCACTTAAAATATTTATCTAAAAATTGATGCTTAATTCTTATAGGTATTATTATATGGGGAAAACATTTTTTAAATATTTGGCTTTAGAGCTGGGCCATGATGGAGACACCAAGGATCTGGAAGACTCTGGAAGAGAGTTGGAGAAACACCAAGTACCTCTCAGAGAAGTTTTCTCTTCACTTCACTTTACTGGCTGGAATTCAAGTAACCTTTGTGTTCCTTGCTGGAGCCAGAGCAGAGGGCAGACTTGGGAGGACAGCACTCAAACTCTGCCTGTACCTGACTGAAGGGGGTTTCTTCTCCTAGGGTGCTACCTCCCAGGTCCGTGGCCTGAGCCTCTGACATATAAGACAAATGAAAGTAGAAGAAACATATTAGCATTTGGCTTTGATAGCATGATTACAGTTAACCCAAGATGTACAATGGCCTCTAGTAATCACTGAAAAACTAACCTGCAGGTTGAGAAGTGCAGGGACAGTCTGTGGGTTTGGCTTGGAAGACTAGGGGAGCAAGGAGGGGCGGTGGCAACCCGGCGCCACACAATGTCCCCTTCTGTGGCAGGAGAGAGGCCTTGGTGTCTATTCTTGGCATTGATCTGACTCTCTCATAAGTTTCTGGCACGCTCCCAGGGAGAACAGCGTGTTCCCTGCTGAGTGTATAAAGGGCTTCAAAAACATGTCTGTGTGTACAGCACAGTAGGCAGGGTCTGGCTTAGTCACTCTGTGCCACCTCCTGCCTTTGCCTTTCTGGAGTGTCAGGGGAAAGTTTGCAGCTCAGACCTGTTATGCAACTCCTCGCAAGCTGGGCTGGCCCCTGGGTCCAGGCTGGGCACGTTGTCGGTGTTTTTGTGATGCCCATATAATCAGAGTGGAGATCAATTTTTAGGGAACCTGAATGCTCCTGTAGACCGTGGTCCAAAAAATACTCTGTTGCAAGAAGTAAATATAGATTGAGTTTCAGCTGACTTCCAACTATGGTCACAAAGACTCCTTCAGAAACCTGCACCTGTTTTCTGGGGTTAGCTCTTTGGCTGGGCACGATTACTCATCCTGTAGGAACTAAGATAACGCAGATTAACACCAGCTCTGGGGACTGCCTGCTTAAAGGGACTGACTCACTCCGTGCTCCTCACACTACATTTTCAGGAGAGGGATTAGTCAGCTTGGCCTCAGAGACCCCTGAGGGGGCTGCCGGAGTTTCCAGTAAACAGAAAAGGAGTTATCAGAATGACCATGAGCTCCTGGGTCCCGTGGGCTGGCAAGCCAGGTCCACTTGTCTTACACTAGATCTAAAAGCAAACAGCAGCCAAGATATTGTGGAATATCTTAGGGACAAACTGTTATAGATCATGAGATATTATCATTACAGACCTGTTCTTCTGGATAAGGTGGGGTCCATAAAAATGGGGTTTGCTGTAGAATGATCTGAAATCAAACTACTGAAATGTCTCCATCTTTGAATATATTTAGCACTTTCCCCAACCACTCCTAACACACCTCTCCCAGTGTGGTCTGCACTGTAGTTTGCTGACTGCGGTCTTACTCTGCTCCTGCCCAGCCCCGCCCCCCATGCAGTAACTCTCTCCTTAAGTGTCTGAGCTTTCCTGGTCCTCTTCTTCCTGCTGTCCCATCAGCCCCTCAAATTCAACATGTCCCAAAATAATCCTGTCATAAGAAACAATCTAGCAGAGTGGTTTAAAAACAAAACAAAACACATAGGCATTGGTATGGGACTGATTGAGCTTGAATCCTGACTATACCTCTTAATTAGCTATGTGATCTTGAGCCATTGCATAACCTCTCTGTGCTGCAGCTTACTTGTCTATAAAATACAACTCAGAGTACTTTCCTCATAGGGTAGTAGTGTGAATTCTAGGAGTTAAAACATGTAAAATGATCAGCACCATTATATTTGCCATATGAGATCTGCCACAAATAATAATTAAAAGAATGAATGAAGAAACACACTTAATGGTGAATCCAGTATTTGACTGGTCAGGCTACTATTAACAAAAACAAAACAAAAAAAAGAAGTCAAAATGTGAATACACAGTTTGAGAAGCCCAGAGCTAAGCAGCAATTTTGACAGTAATTAGGTGATTTGGTCAAGTCACGTAACTTTTCTGGTCTTCATCGCTTTATCTGTGAAATAGGGATGGTCTAATAGCTCCCAATGGTCTGCTCGGCTGCTGCCTACATGGCTGGCAGTATGCCAAGCACTTTATAAGATTTATAAATAACTAGTGATATTAATAATCATATCAGAACAATCACTGGTGATAGATGATATAATATTCTTTTATTTTATTCATTCAATAGTTTTATATCAAGTGACTATTAAGTGCCAGAAGTTGAGATTCAAAAAGGAACAAATTACAAAATATTTGAACAGGCAGTCCACCAAAGAGCATGAATAGTCAATAAACACATGAAAGCTGTTTAACATCTTTAGCCCTGAGGGGAATGTGAATTAAAACTACAAAGATGTGTGTGAACACCCAGCCATCAAAATAGCTAAAAAGACTGACACCACTAAATGTGGACAGAATTGTATAGCAACCAGAACTCTTATATATCGCTGATGGAAGTGCAAAAATGTGCATCACTTTGGAACACTGTTTGGCATTGCGTATAAAGTTGAATACATGCCTCTGACTGGCCTTTCAATTCTGTCCCTGGATATTTAATCAAGGGAAATGGAAAAGTGTCCACAAAGAGACTTGAAGAAGAATGTTTATAGCAGGCTCATCTACTGTATTAGTCAGGGTTCTCCAGAGACACAAAACCAATAGGACTTGAGAGAGAGAAATTTTAAGGCACTGGCTAATATCATTTTAGGGGCTGGCACATCTGAAATACGAAGGGCAAGCTGGGAAGCTGGAGACCCTGAGAAGACATTGTTTTCACCATGAGTCTGAGGGCAGCTTGGAGGCAGAAAAAGACTGGGGACATCAGTCTTTTTCTGATAAAGTCTTCAACTGATTGGGTGAGGCCCATCCTATGATATGGAGTATTATGAGTTTGAGTAAACTCAAAGTCTACTGATTTAAATGTTAACCACTGCTAAAAAAAATACCTTCATGGTACTGTCAAGATGAGTATTTGACAAAATATCTGAGCACATTAGTCTACCCAAGTTGATACCTAAAAGTAATCATCACACTCATCATTACTCCAAAGTAGAAATAAGATTAGCAGGAGAATGGATAAATATCCTGTGTGCATATTCACACAGTGGAACACTAATAAGAAATACAAGGGTACAAAGTACTGATACATGTGAAAATGGATGAATCTCAAAATATTATGTAAAGAGAAAGAAATCAGACACAAAAGGGTACATGTTGTATAATTCCATTTTTAGGAAGTCCAAGAAGAAAATCGAACCGCTGGTGATAGAAATAGTGTGGTGTTGTCTATGGGAGGTGAGAGTTTACTGGAAAGAACAGGAAGGAACATTCTGGGGTAATAAATGTGTTCACTATTTTCATTAAAATGTTGATTGCACAGGCATACATATTTGTGAAATTTCATCCAATTAAATATTTAAAAATTACAGGGGCATCTGGGTTGCTCAGTTGGTTAAGCGTCTGACTCTTATCTCTGCTCAGGTCATGATCTCACAGTTCAGGAGTTCAAGTCCCACATCGGGCTCTGTGCAGACCGTGTGGAGCCTGCTTGGAATTCTCTCTCCCTCTCTCTGCCCCTACCCCACTTGTGCTCTCTTCTCTCTCAAAACAAACTAAAAACAAACAAACAAACAAAAAAACCCCTAAAAAACTAATGATCTCTTTCTGATTCCCAGACCTCTTTCCAATGAAGAGCAGAGCAGATTTGTCTGAAACTATAACCAGAAGATTAATGAAAGTTGCCACAGAATACCTTTTTGCTTTCCTTGAGCTTTCTGGTTGAATTTTGTCCAAGGCTGTGTTTTAGGCCATGCTAATCTTCTCTGTATTGTTCCAATTTTAGTATATGTGCTGCCAAAGCGAGCACAAGGCTATGTTTTAGGAGGGAGAGATGCCAGTAGTCCACAGCTGATTCATGTCAGGGAGAAAGTTCTACACTGTCCCCTTCAGGTCAAGTTATACAGGCAGAGAGCCATAACCAAGTGGGCTCGGAACAGTTTGCCACAGAGAGCTTGTCCCATAGGAACTTCATCGTGTTACATAAAATGCAGTAAAAACTACAAGTCTCTTCTCTGGCCTGCGCACATGAATGTCCTAGAAACTATATGTCCTCTGGCCTATGCTATATAATGCCCTCCCCAGACAGCGCCTGAGCATTTCCTGGGGTTTAACTACAGACGGAACCTTGCTTTAGATGCTGTATGTGCATCATTTCATTTCGTTTCCAAAAGAGCCTTGTAAACCAGATAACGAATCCTTTCTATCCAAATAAAGAAATTGACACCAAGGTTAAGAAACTGACTCAAATTCGCATAGATCTTGAGTGGCACAATTAAGATTAAAATTCCAAACTAATGAATTCCCAAATCCATATTTTTCCCCCTGGGCCACACTGCAGCAAATGCTGCAGTTTCTTTGTACGTATCTGTATTGCAGAGCTACCCAAAGGTTACTTAGAAACATTTGCAGCTGCCTAAGCTTTCCTTAATGGATCATCCTAAGGGGTCTTTCATTGTTGCTCAGGCTTCAGCAGTGTTGGGATTTCTGGGGGCCCTGAAGGACCTCATCACGTCAGTACTTCTGTAAACAGTTTATCACTTGAACACTGCCATGGGAGAATTATGTGCAGTCCCAGAACTTCAAGTTTTGCCTCAGTTCCCTCATCCCCTTATGTGCTGGAAGGAAGACTTCCCTACCCCCCACACCCCCATCCCAGTGCAACTGGGAAAAATCATTCTTTAGCTTTTGATATTTAAAAAAAAAGGCTATATAGTCGCTTCTTTGCTTGAGTAGATCGTCCCATAGGATTGGAGTGGTTTGCGTGAGAAGAAAAGGGTTCATTAATGCCACGTTTAGACTTTTTTTTTCATCTAAATCTTCAGAATTGTGCTGGGGGCGGGCAGGGAAAAGAGGAGATGGTAAAGGCAGTTATCTGTATCCAGCATCGTGAAAGTGGATAAAATACCATCTACGTGTTATGTCGTTGTGCCATAGTCATTACTTCCATAAAAGTTACATGGTTGGAAAAAGAGTAATTATGATTAAGAATAATACTCTCTCAGGGCGCCTGGGTGGCTCAGTCGGTTAAGCATCCGGCTTCGGCTCAGGTCAGATCTCACGGTTCGTGGGCTCGAGCCCCACGTCAGGCTCTGTGCTGACAGCTAGCTCAGAGCCTGGAGCCTGTTTCAGATTCTGTATCTCCCTCTCTCTCTGACCCTCTCCTGCTCCAGCTGTCTCTCTCTGTCTCTCAAAAATAAATAAAAAAGCATTAAAAAAATTAAAAAAAAAAAGAATAATACTCTCTTGGTTCCCCAGATGGTGCTTCCCCATTGTTCAAGATACTTCATGATCAGATCCTGCCCAGCCCTGCCAACCCCATCCTCTCCTCTCTACAACAGCTTTCGCCTGCTTCCATCAAGGTTGTCTAATTGGTGACCGTGAATACTCGTCATATATTTCAACCCTAACCCTTCACTGATCCTATTGACTTACCTTAATGCCTCCTGCTCCTACTCAAATTATTCCTCAAACTCCACCCCTATTCAAGTCACAGCTCAAGTCCATTAGCTTGACCACTGGTCACAGTGTCCTCTGTCTTCCCTCAAGGCCAACAGCTCTTACCATCGGGACCACCACTGAGACCTCACTAACCTGTCACTTCCCTGTGCTTGTGCATGTCACGATCCCTAGAGGAAATGAATTGTGCACTCAGAAGGGGCGGGTGAAGATAATTTCATCGGTATAATGTATAGAAGCATAGGTAGCAAGGAGTGATGACGTGTCTTGGACACACAACAGGCGGAAGTGTCTGCTACCCTTAGGCCTGAAGGAACAAGTGGAGGAAGCAGTTACTATAATCCAAGGGAAACAGTAGCTCAGGAGAAGTGCTCCTCGCAGGAGCTGTGCCTTGGGAAAGGAACTCAGCTACTTTCAAGAGGTGGCTCAGCAGGGAAGTAGCCAGGAAGTGTCCCTGTCTCTATCTCCTCTTGCCCTTCAGTCTTCTGGGGGTCTTACCATTGACTGAACCCAGCAGGAAGCCAGGCAGGTGGGAGTTCGGTTGATGCAGCCCATGGAGGTTGTCCAGCCAGGATCCAGAAGGGAGAGAGTTTATGTTTAGAAGTGCAGCTCATCTTGTATGACTTATTCTCTGAATCGAGTTGATCATAACCTCCAACGGTCCCCACTTTTGGTCAACCAAGCACTGACTTTTAGTTTCCTCTGAGTATGGAATGGAGTAGTGAGTAAACATCTTCTCTTGTGACTGTGGACGGTGTCTGGGCTCCTGAGCCTTGAGAGGCCCCTGGTACTTACCTTCTACATCTAAGATATCCTTAAATTCCCCATGAGAGTTATGTTTTGTCAATTCTTCACGCTCGATGAGCACTAAGAACTAGTCTACCAGTGTCTTTAATTTAGGACGTACAAGGTGGCATTATTATTTTATTTCTTTGGCTGGATTAGCATATATTTGCATAATTGTTATCCAATATCATTGAGGCATACCTATATCTGAGAAAACCAATTACTAAAGAAGAATTTTAAGCACACTAATCCACTTAGTGTTGCTAAAAAAAGAGAGAGAAAGAAAAGCAAAGAAAGCAACTGTTTCTTGAATAATCCTTTTTCATATTTCGTGTATTGCTTTGCTTTGGTAAGAGGTATGATCAAAAAATAGAAAGAAGTCAATTTATCACTAGAATATAAGTTTTGAAAGTCAATTCTAATCAACCATTTTATGGCAGGCTGACAGAAAAATAGCTCAGTTAGTACCTACTTTAAAAAAAACACTGTATACTTTTTTTTCCTACTTTTCAGTAAAAACAAACAGAAACATTGTGCCACTGATGGTGAATGTTGCAGGGAATTGGCATCAACACCCCTCTCTTCCTTCCACTTATTTCACAGAATGACACTTTTAGTAATATTGAATAAATTCTTGAAAGTGAAAGAATAATTGAAAGAAATCTTTCAACCTTCCTGTTGGTTCACTCCTATGTGCACTAACCCTCCCATCTAGGAAACTTATTGCTAACCTACGTTCCTTCTGCTACAAAGTTAACCTCTCCTACTCTTTCCTTCTTTGAAGATGGAAACATGAAGATAGCTGCTCTCTGTCCACGTGATGAATTTCAAGGGGCTCCATAACCCTCATGAAATAGTAAAAGGAGTCACTACCTCCTCAATACACCCATTTACAGAAGAGCAGTTTCCAAAAGTAATTAATTCTCTTGTTTGCTAATGGTCCAAATTCATGTTAGTTCGACCTTTGTCCCCCCACCTCAAAAAAAGCCCAGGAAGGTCAAGGACGCGGTTTGTCTTGTTTCCCCCCTTAATTCTAGCTCTGAGCAAAGTGCTGAGTGCACCGTAGGAGCTCCAGAAATATTTGCCAACCTGAGAAAACTCTCCCATGTATCACCTGGGCTATGGTTTGTTTCACTCTAAGAATACATCACCTTACTGGTAGAAGCCTCTCCCTAAATAATAATGATTATGGAAGTAACCAGGACAATGATAATAAAATGCTTCCTATTCCATGTGCATTAATGTATAAACAATTTAGCCCTCAGATGGGGTTTTTGGACATACCACCCAAAAGTATGATACATTGGCTTATCGATTGTTTAAGCTGAAAGAGTTTGAGAAAACAACAGAAGCAAGAAGGTCACTCTGACCTACCCTCCACCTTCTCCTCTGAAACAGGTCATAAAACTCTCCTAGGGGAGATGTCCTCCGTGTACCCAGAGGACACACTCCTTAGGGACCTATCATGTTTTCTTTTCTTTTTTTTTAAAATGTTTATTTTTGAGACAGCGAGAGACAGAGAGCAAGCAAGGTAAGGGGAGAGAGAGAGAGAGAAAGGGAGACACAGAATCTGAAGCAGGCTCCAAGCTCTGAGCTGTCAGCACAGAGCCCGGCGCAGGGCTTGAACCCATGAACTGTGAGATCATGACCTGAGCCGAAGTTGGCTGTTTAACCGATAGAGCCACCCAGACGCTCCAGGACCCAGCATGTTTTCTATACAACTGCCCACTCCTTATCAAACTTAACATAAGAATACTCAGTTCTGTTTCTTCAGGTCCTATTTCCTTATGAAAGTTCCAGTGTCCTGTAAAACTTTTATGCTCTTCTTCTATAATCTTTGTCAGTTTAATTTTCGGACCCAACCTGAGACCCTAAGAGAGTCAAGAAAACTTTCCTCCTTAACACCTCAAAACAATCATATACAACTTTTATGATCCCATTATTATCTGCATTTTATAAATGAGGAAACTGAGGCACGAAGCCTATCCTTAGATAATGGATCAAATAAGGTTGGGAATCAGAAAATGAACTCAGGTAGATGGGCACCAGAGCCAAAATTCTTAACATCTACCTGTAATGCATCTGTTCATACTCCTAAGGAAAATGCTGATGAATGGCTTCCAGATACTAACCATGGTGTCTGCGTTTCAAAGAAAATCAATAATTGGGATCGTTTTTTTTTAAGTTTTGAAAATGTGCCAGGTTAAAACTTCTTGAGTTCTTCATAATTAGATGAGTAACAAAAATGTAAGGCTCCGCTGTTTTCTCAGCATTGATAACCCACTGCACATGGTTGGTTACTTTTCTTATCTGTACAATCAGTTTTTGACTGCTGTGTTTTTTATTAGAAGCCGCTGGGTCTGGGATGGAAGGACCAAGTGGCAATGTAGCACTACGTGATTAAGAAATGTGTCTAGATCCTGAGAAAGGGAGAAAGCTGGGTAGGCGGTCTTCCCTCAAATTAAAGATCCTTCCTCACATGTGACTTACAAAAAAGCTTTGTTTTTTCAGCTCACTAAATGACTATTTATAGAAAGTCAGAAAAGTGGTATCATTTCCTCTGTTGCTGTTGCTCAGGGTTGTTTGAATGGGGAGAATGAAGGCAAATGAAAAGCCCAAGAGGACAGAGATGGTGACAGGCAGGAGAAAATTGGTGACAGGCAGGAAAGAATGACTTCTTTTTTTATTATCATTAAAACACTCTTGTTCCTACACCAACTGCCTGCCTCTTATTTGTGTTTACCCGTTACTCTCTTTAGAAAATATTATTCATTTACAGGCACACTTCCTCATCCTCTTTTTCTTTCTAAGTGTTAAAGAAAGCAACAACACAGGTAGAGCTCTTCAGAGATCTATCGCTTTAGTCAATTGGAAAAAATCTTATCCGTAAATAAACTCCCAAAGATGAAAGGAAACAAGGGCTTTATTTAAGTCCTCTAAATAAAAGTTCAGAGATAAGGAGAAATAACTTTGAAGTGTACGAGTAAACAATTCAAAACAAGTAGGCATGTATTATGTGCTAGTTAACATAAAATGTTTAAGCACAAGCGAGCAGGTTGAGAAGTGTTTTCTAATGCAAGGAACATCCTCCCCCCTTGTCTTCAGCAGTAAGTTTTATTGACAAAGTGCATCACAAATGTTTCAGTCAGAATATTCTAGAAGGTGAGGGCAACATGCGTCTCCCCCCAACACCTCCTGCTGCAAGCAAATCATTTTTTGAATGACCATGTTTTAGATGACTAGTTTATACAAATTCAGCAACCTATTCCACAGTGTGTAGGTTTTAGTCCAAACAGTCCTCTCAAAATATTTGAGTAAAACTGAAGAACACCAGAGAGGTTATTGTATGTACCCATGATTTTTCCTACAGGGCACAGGGAGTATGAAAATCCCAGTCTATAAGCACAGTCTAGGTGGTAGGCTGGTGGAAGCGGTGACATCATCTTTTTTTAAAAAAAATTTTTTAATGTTTTATTTATTTTAGAGAGAGAGAGAGAGAGAGAGAGAGAGAGAGAGCGTGAGCAGGGGAGGGGCAGAGAGAGAGGGAGACACAGAATCTGAAGACAGGCTCCAGGCTCTGAGCTGTCAGCACAGAACCTGACGTGGGGCTTGAACCCACATACCACAGGATCATGACCTGAGCTAAAGCTGGATATTCAACTGACTGAGCCACCCAGGCGCCGCTACATCATCTTTACCCAGAGTCAAGCATCTAAAGTTAAATAAGATGAAGAACCACACACAAAAAAGAAACCTGCTCACAACTGGCAAGTGGATTTGTTTGTGCTTAATTGCTTCTTCTCTAACCTCTAAAAAGAGGCAATGAGCTTATCTAAAAGTGATTAGCAAGAAGAAAAGTGAAGCAAACTTGTCCTCATAAACCCTGAGGTCCAGAGGTTAATCATCCATATTTCACTTTCTGCAAACCACTAACTAACAAGCCCGATTGGCACACTTATCTTTCTAAGTCTCTCAAACATTTACGGCTCTCCAAGTCTCTCGGTTTGCTTTCTGTAACCAGCGGTTGCTAGCAAAGGGCTCCTCATCTTCCCCCGTAAACTACTCTGAAATGTCAGTCTACTACACAATGAGGCCAAGTAACCAACTTAAGTTCTTCCCGTCACACACTTTCTTATACACATTTTACTAAACTTTCTTGTCTTCACAGTTTCTTCTCTCTTAATATTCATGCTTAGAAGTCACAGTTTCTTCTCAATATTCATGCTTAGAAGGAAAACCACGCTTTGGGTTGGACATGACTCTGAAAGGCAAGCGCTAAAACGGAGTCTGCACCTGTACTCTTGCCCCTGACAGTTGACCCTGCAGTTCCCTGCTTGTATGTCCGGATCCTCTGCTAAGTGGTGAGATTCTGGAGGGCAGGAGTCCCCACTTTACACTCATCTTTGCTTCTCCAGTCTCTGGCTCAATACGCATAGGGTGAAATGTCTGTCCATTTTTGACTATTAAATGGACTTTGCTTTTGGTTTCTAATTTAACTTAAAAATCTCCTTGTTTTGACTATGCTTGTGTGCTCTCTTTACTAAAAAATAAAGAGCTTAGAGTGGGGATCAGAGTTTGCAAAACTAGTGACTGTAATCTCTGCTAAGTGGTAAAGGTGTCGGGAGGGAGGGTGGGGGAAGACATGGAGATTAAGAGGCCAATCACAAAAGCCTATGATTTTACCAACTCAATAGTAATGTAAACTTATTACTGATAAGGGAGAGAATGAGATTGGTTGTGAGAAAACCTGGGTCCCATTTCAATTGAGATGATCCTTTTCATGTACAAAAATATATCAGGCACCAAGTAAAATCACTATACACATTAGTTATCACTGCTCTCAATACTTTCTGGATCCATTCTTGTCTTTGCGAATTCCTTAACTTTACTTCTTGTTTATTTCCCCTCAACAGAATACCCTAGGATTAATGACATGGAGTTTGTAAAGTGTTTTGAAATCCCTGAAGTGCTGTAATCAACCCAAGTACCATTTTATTTATGCAAACTGTGCCTACCTGGTGAGTCCACTTAAATATCTAGGACTGGGAACTTCTGTCTCATAAGGCTTAATAAATGATTCCTTCTGGCTCTAAAAGCAAGTACTTCTTCAATGACAATGGGAGGGAAAGCAAAGGAATTGCTTGGTGGCATCTGCTGTGCAATGTTCTTCGAATGGCACATCTCGATAAATGCATGAGAGTCCTCGGAGAGTTACTGCACACAGTGAAGAGAGAGTGGTAAAAATCCCAGTATCTCTGCAAAGGAAAAAGCAAGACAGGTTAAAGGCAGAAAAGCCCCGGAGTTTACTTCAGTAGAAATCTACAATGAGGCAGTGAGTCCCTACTTTATACACAATGGCAGCTTTCTAGGGTCTCCCGCAGTGAGACAAATCAAACATGAAATTGGGATGGGGGCTGAGGTGGTGGCCCATAAGGAGAGGAGAGAGATAAGGGGGATATGGTACTCTACGCCACAATTCCAACCCCAGGAAATGAGATAAAATACACTTATGTGAACTGCCCGAGTCAGTGTATACCAAAACGGGCAATGTGAAAGTAATCTACATGCTACTGTATGCGCCTGACCTGCCTTCTGTGGCACTCAGATATTTATTCTATTAATGACAGGAAGGCAAGTTAATTAACTTTTTAAGGGTAAGAGAGTTAAAAAGTAGCAGAATAAGACTGCACCTAGGCCGTTGGCCTCTGATGAACTTGCACTCTGCTCTTGACACCTCCGCACATGTTGGAGACACCCCAGGGCGGCTGAAATGGCCACAACCAAAAACAGGAGGCTCTCGGCGGGAGGACGGCTTTTCAAAGGCAGCAAAGTCCATTTGCAGAGTGGGAATCAGCTTTGTCCATGGCTTTCTGCGGAACTCTTTAAGCATCTTTGACATGGCTCCTGCCTACTTTAAGGCTTCACAATATTGAAAAGTGGATGAAATGTTCTACGTGAAAGATTAACCTTCTGGTAAAAATATTATACGAGCAATATCAATTATTATTACTATTACTGTTATTATTAAATTATCTCAATTATTGAGGAGAAAGTAAAACTGTCATCTCTGAACAATTGTTCAATTTGCCCTTAAATGGAAAAATCCCCAAGATATTCTCAAACACTACATACTTGATGCCTCTATTTACTCTTATTCTCACACCTGCATTTTATAACCATTTGCTTCATTGGACAAATGAGTATTTGAGTAGGTCTTATGACCATTTTCAAAACCAGTTCTTCAATTAGAATTTTCTGTACTTCCATTGCAACCTTGAACTACTTTAAAGTAAAAACCACAGAAAGCAAATGGATTCGTTACCTCCAAGTCATCATCTGGGATAGCTCTTTTCCACTTGACGTTCCACCTGATGTGTTCATAAGCATTGACTACAACTTCAATTGCTTTGGGACAAGAGTGGCAAGCCTGGATCACCTGTAGAGGAAGCATACAGTTTTACTTGTTCAATGCACATGTATGATTTGTTCATTCCCTCAAAGACATCGAGAACTTACTAATCTGTTAGGCTCCTAGGGCCCTGAAATGCTTTTGTGAAGTCTCATACCTTTGTTCCAAACATACTGGCAGCCTCAGGACAGATGGGAAGATTAATGAAGTCACACCTTCCTTCAACATTCAGGAGCAAGTGAAAAAGAGGCACTAACCTAGCAAATGGAAACCTGATGAAATGCACATCTTGCCCTTACAACCCTCACCCCTTCCCAACAGCTTCTGCACCCACCTGAACATCTCCAGCTTCTCTCTGCAAATTGGCCCTGTCTCCGAAAGTCCTTTAAGTGTGTCCTGTTTTCACTTCAAAGAGACCCAACTTGTTCTGCAACGTGTCCCACAACTGGTCCGTAGGCGAGCTGCAGCAAAAGTACTCTTGACTCCAAATTTATTGATCTTTCTTTCCTTTGCCAACAGACAAGCAGCCCCAGCTACAGACTTTCACTTTTAACTTTTCTAATCGTGAGTTACACATCGGTTCCATTTCCCCTTCAAATTCCAGAAAACTGTGGAGTCCTCTTCACTGGACATGACATGAGGAGAAGGTCCCCCATCACTGCCATTGCAAGGGAGACATGACTTTGCGCCAAAACAACTTTCCCAGTCCCGTTCAGCCTCAGCCTATTGTTGTGGGGCAAACACAACACTGGATTTCCCAACCTCTTTCTACAAGTTTGTCATAAGTGATGTAGCATTGTAGTTTTCAGTGTGGGTTGTTAATTACCTATTGTCTTGAGGCCCCGGGGCAAAAGTGAGACAGAAAGATTATCATTCTAATGTCAAGTGTGTGTGTGTGTGTGTGTGTGTGTGTGTGAGAGAGAGAGAGAGAGAGAGAGAGAGAGAGAAAGAGACAGAGAGAGAGTGTGAGAAATGGAGGACCCCTGTCAGGAAAGTGCTGATGTTAAGAGCAGGTAAAATGGCGCCGGCTGACAGTCCACCTGCACAGCTAGTCTGATGAACTTGGGATTGACTTCACAGGCAATAGGAGGCTATTACATTTTCTTAACATGAAAGGGCCGTACTCAATCAATTCATTCCATTAGGAGGCCTTTATTGAACACTGTGTTTAGCAGTATGACAGTAATTCCAAGAAGTTTATGACCTGTTTTTTGTCTTCAAGGAGTTTACAGCCTAGTTGAAGAGAAAAGATAAACATATTTCAAAAAGAGAGCCATGTAAGCCAGAAAATAATAAGAGACTAACTTAAAGATCATCAAGTGTCCCTTGAGCATCATGAGCAAAGGCACAAAGGAGAAAACAAGAATACGAAGGGTGGAGAACAGTGAGGCTGAATGGGGGTGCACCAGTGGCTTCACAGCTAGCTTCACTGTCCTGAGAATGAATGGTAACTGACGCTCTGAGAAAGAATAGTAGGACTTAATGACAACTCAGACATGGGAGTAAAGAATGCAACTTTCAAGACTGAATTCAAGGACGTATGGGAGTGCAACTGACAGAAATGAACAAGTTGGCAGGGTATACTAATCAGGGAATGGTCAGATCCTGGACAAAAGGTAATGACATATGAATGTCTTAGTGTCAGTCAAAAATGTGCATGATAGCATTCCACCGAAAAGGGCAAGATGGAGGTGGAGATTTGTACATCATTAAAGGATGTGCTGGCTAAAGCCATGTGGCTCAATAATGCTCTAAATGGGAATAAATGGAAATGGTAGAGGACCATAGTCTAAAGTTTGAGGAATCCTAATAGGCAGGAGAGAGGAAGAAGGAAAAAAGTTATAGTTATCATTTTTGAGGACTTATTATATGCCAGAGACTGTTAAATCTTTGCATATTTACCTTGTGTAGTCTTCAAACAACTTTATGAGATTAGCCCTATACTTATACCCATTTTACAGATTTAGAATCTAAGACAGAACACTTAAACTCAAGGTCATTTAGGTAGTCAATGACAGAGCTAAGATTCAAACTCAGGTCTGTGTGACTCCAAAAGTCAAAAGAAAACTGGATTTATCAGCGTGAAAGGCATCAGTCTAGGCTGAATTATCACCAAAGCCATGAAGATTAGAGAGACAGATTAGATACCACCACAAGATCTGATTAGAAAGCCAGTTCACTAAGAGTTGGGTAGAGTAAAATAGGGAGGGATCAGGTTGTGGGAGACAGATAGAGGACCGATACACAGTTGTCACTAGGGCTGACCCATTCTCATTTTTAAGACCCTAGTGTCATAGCAGATATGGTTTTAGAGAACCCATAAATAACATTCCCTCCTGACTTTAGAGCCTATTAAAAAATGAAATGAAGATGACAATCCGAGATCAGAATGTCATTTTTATTATTAACAAAACTGATTACATATAATATGTTGAAGTATGCGGCCACATCAAGCTTCCTGACACTCCATCCCCAAATTAAATTTGAATCACTAAACTACAGGCCTCTGCCTTATGTAAAGAGGGTGTTCTGGAAGCTTACCACAAGGAAGAACCAAGAATTCAGGTATTCTCTAGGCCCACAGTTAATCAAGCAAGTTTAGCTCTTCCTCCCAACTCATCAGTAGGTTAGGTGGAATACGAAAAGGTTGGAGACAGAGGTTTGGGGTGGGGGAGGGTTATTTTAGCAGAACTTCCCTTACAAACACATGGGACAAAGGAGTTGGCAGTTCTTCTCTCTCATAACAAATCAAAACCCAGCTCCAAAGGCCAAGACCTGATGAGAGTCACGAACAACAACATATGGTGAGATGAAGTGGGGCCATCAAAGTGGGAATTATAGGAAAGACAGATTTTTAAGAATTTATTGAAGCCCAGTTTCAAATCAGGAGGCATGGCCTCAGCAAAGGACTGTCAGCCCCAGCAAACCAGGGGGCCTCAAGAAGCAATAAGGAAGCTTTATTGAAATAGAGGTTTGAGTCTATGGATGCAAAAAAATGTTCAACAAGACACTTAATGGGGGGGGGGGAAACTGTGTATATTTATATGTACATAAGGCATTATAAATTTTTACCAATATAATGGGCAGCCCACAATTTATAAATAATAAAATGTCCAATACTCTTTATTTCCAATTCTGTAGAGCTAATTGGTTCCCAGAGAATGTCTTCACTGATTTTATATTAATTTTGTAGAGACTGAATTGCATTCATAGCCAAAATCTATGTCTGCCATTGAAGAACACATGTAGTTCTTAGGAGAATGTTGATATTTTTATTACACCAAAGAGTGTTCCACAAATGTAAGACAATGAAGACAGTACTGGAACTAATTCATCAATGACAGGAGTAATTTTTTGTTGAAATATATAAATGATTTTGATTACTGGAATCATATTTCCTCACTTTTTGGTGCTACATATATGTTTATTTGTTTTGAGAGAGAGTGCACACATGGGGGACAGGCAGAGAGAGAGAGTGCGAGAGAAAATCCTAAGCAGACCCATGCCCATAGCACAGAGCTCCGTCTCATGACCTTGAGATCATGAGCTGATCCCAAATCAAGAGTCAGGTGCTTAACCGACTGAGCCACAGGAGCCCCCACACATTTAAGTTTAATCTGTGTTAGTAACATTCACTCCATTAATTTCTTAGGTCTAGACATCAACAAAGCAACAAATCAAGTCTGGTGAGTAGCATTTGCTGATTTCTGTGGTGTAAATACTCCCTTCATAGTCTATTCATAGCTACCAACATGAAGTAACTGAATGTATGGTTAGTAAGAAACGTGCAGTAACAAATCATTTAAAAAATTTGTTTTAATGTTTTATTTAATTTGAGACAGAGCATGAGAAGGGGAGGGGCAGAGAGAGAGGGAGATACAGAATCCGAAGCAGGCCCCAGGCTCTGAGCTGTCAGCACAGAGCTCAATGCAGGGTTCAAATCCACGAAGTGAGATCATGACCTGAGCTGACATAGAAGGTTTAACCAACTGAGCCACCCAGACGCCCCAACAAATCACTGTATCATATTTCCACCACACAAATATAATAGATGCATATAACATCAAGTAAAGAAGAGTAGAGTAAAATGATTAAGAAATATAAAGATGGGCACCTGGGTGGCTCAGTCGGCTAAGCCTCCGACTTCGGCTCAGGTCAGATCTCACGGTCGTGGGTTCGAGCCCCACGTCGGGCTCTGTGCTGACGGCTAGCTCAGAGCCTGGAGCCTGCTTCTGATTCTGTGTCTCCCTCTCTCTCTGTCCCTCCCTTGCTTGTGCTCTGTCTCTCTCTTAAAAATAAATAAACTTTAAAAAATGTTTAAAGAAATATAAAGAAAATAATTAGGAAATAATGTGTTTTAAATACCTATGATCTTTGTTTTTAGTATATTTTATTTGTTGAGGTTTATTTTATTTAATTTTTAATAATGGCTACACTTAACAATCAGCTCGCACAATTCCTGATACATTGTGAGCTCTCATAAGCCACAGGGAGGCAGTTCCAGCATCCCACTGCTTTCAGGTGTCTCATATTTAAGAAGACAGTTATAAGCCACAGACTAACTGTATCTATTGAAGCTCTAAAAGTGGCTGGTTCCAAATGAACACAACATAAATACTTGCTTAATGCATAGGAACCACTCACATACATATTCTGGGCAGAGTGCCCAAAGCTGAGCTGCCAACCATGGACATTTCAGCCATGCCTAAACAAATAAAGAGCAATCCAGTACCATCAACCCATAAGGGGGTAAAGAGGCGGGTTGAAGCCAGAGAACCATTGCTGAGGGACCTCTGAAGAGTCATTATTTTTGTGTCTACAAAAAGTGTAGCTAGAAGAATTTCCATTTTGGTACCTGGCTGTTAGGGTAGCAATTTTTCAGCACCTTGGTTTTAGAAAATTGAGGCAAATGAGGCTACTCTTTTCTCTGTAGCTGGGATGAGGTTGGCAGATATGTAGTTCCAGGTAAAAGGCATCGACCGAATCTGAAACCGACAAATTAATCTGTACACTCGTTATAAACTCCTAACACAGTATCATAGAATGTTGGAGTCCCAAGAGACCCTAAAGATTATGCAACACCCTCACCCCCAATTTGGAGAAGAGAAAATTGAAACCAGAGAGTTACACAGTAAGAGGAAGCATGAGAACTTAATCTCAGGTCTTCTTAATCTGAGTTTAGTGCTCTTCCATATATATTCCGATGACCTTATGTCAATTCTTAAATAATGGCCAGTGAAATTAATAGTTTAAGGACACAAATCTCATTGCACAGATATTTTGAAACAAGAAACAGTCTTTACCATAATTACTTTAGGCTGAATTTTGTTGAAACTTCAAACTCGTTCTCTTTTAAATGTAAAGATGTTGCTGCTAACAAAAAAATAGCAACCATGTGGGACTCCGTATGCATCCTTCACTAAAGACCTTCCAGGCAAATCCTTTCGGAAAGAATGATCCGTGGTGAGAAGTGAACTGATAACCAGCTGATAATCCAAACCACAGATTTAAATGTAAGAGTTACCAGCACAGAGACGATAGCTGAAATTAATCCAAGGCTTGACTCAAAAATATACTTACACTGGAATTCTAAAAACAAAAAGGTATAGAAGTATGGAGACATGAGAAAGCTTGTAACACGGCTTACGGGTTCACTCAGAAAACTGGCCTCTGCTCTCCATTAATTCCCTGGGCGCACTCACTCTACATGCACGGGAGCCATACTGGTTATATTTAAAGGCAAAATGCTCACATACCCAACACAGGTAATTTGTCCCCAGATAGTCCTTACTTTCTCCTGCCAACACCTTGATCACAGATGATCAACATCTTGCAACCCATTACCTACTTCCCGACTAGGGTTTGCAGATTGAACAAATGATAATAATACAGACTGCCAGGTTACATTTGAATTTCAGATTGACAACAAAGAATTTTTAGTGTAGCCACATCCCAAATATTGCATTGGACATGTTTCTATTAAAGACTACTTATTATATGCCTAAAATTCAGATTTAACTGAGGGTCCTGTATTTTTTTGGCAATGCTATTCAGAAAAAGTTCCAACTAAGCTATGGCTACAAGAACATTATCCATTCATAGTTCAGGAGCCTACTTCACACATCTGGCACCTCAGTTTGCACCTGGCATACTTCCATATATCATAGGGAGATAACTTGCCACCTTTCATGAGGCCAAAAGAAAATTAAGTAGTTTTTAACCTGCAGGTTTTCAATGCACAAAGTCCAAAGCTCCCACTGCTGTCTGTCATTAGGTTTTGCTGACACTGACCACTAAGTTTTCCGCTGACAGAAGATGGTTCTCATGGCAGGAAACCCTCCTCTGAGGAGCCTGACAGACTCCCAGCTCCCTCCACCGGCACATCAGGCTTCTTCCAGAATGAAGACAGTTGCATACACTGTCTTTAGGCCTCAATAATTATTGCACTAGGAGACAACAATGAAAAAGATCCTTAAGAGACAGCAAACCCCAAATGATCACAATACACTGACTCCCAGGAACCTTGACCATCAAATGAGAAAGGACTGTTGTGGACCCAGCGGGAGAAGCTTCTGCTCTTCTGTCAGCCTGGAAAACCAGAAGATGCCCAATGCACTTCACCTTCTGTTCTGGGGTCTCTGTTCTCTCTTCGTGGAAGAACAATTGGACGACAGTTTCTTCCCATGCTGGCTGGTGGCAACTAGAGACACCTTTAGATACTTCCCCTCATCATCTGACCCCTGAAAGCATAGATTAAGAAACAGATTCAAGATAACTCTCCTTGCCACCCTTGGCCACATCAGCAGAGAAACTCTTGGACTACCTCTGCCCTTTTATGTTGATATATCTGTGCAGAAAAGTACTTAATGATCAAAAAACCTGCTTGTATTCTGGGCTTCATTTGCAGCATCGTTCAACAGCAGAAATCATCCTTTCCTCTCCCAAACCCTCACATACCTTTCCCTCCCCTAGAAAAATGTCTTTCTTGCCCTACAAGAAAACCCAATCTTGGCTCCCTGGGGTGTCACTTCCTTCTGAATTATGCGGAGAGAGAGAAAAAATCAAATGTCCTTTTGTACCCTGGAAAGCAATTGCAGACCCTATAATTCTTCTTTTTTCCCCTTATGTAATTTATACATTGGCTTTCAGTGAAATACACCCTCTACAAATTTGCTTTGTATTTGGAAGACAGCATCTTCAGCTCTGACCTTGTTCCTTATAAATAAGGAAACTGAATTCCCCATCCACAAGAGAACAAATCACTTTATCTTCTGGATAAATGAGTCAGTCATTTACTTGTCGTAAAGATGACTCTCTCTTTGGAAAGTCGGGCTGTGGAGTAGTTGTGCTAAATCACTTTGAAGCATCTGCATAGTAAATTGAATAGTTTTTCGTTAGTTTTCCTTTGGAAGGGGGCCAGTGCTCACACACTATTGGGTAGCAACAAAAATGTTTATAATACAAGCCATCAACGGGTAGCCAATTCTAACCTAAATCTCTTTAGCATATGGCCAAACTGGAGGAACTCAGAGAAGCAAAACACAACTAAGAACATGCTAACTCTGGATAATGTCCTTGGAACACATAATTGTACATCTATTTTACAGGCTGGTGGAGCCACCAAAGTTAGGCTGAAAGGAAGGACTCCCACAATAAACCCAGCGTGCATTTTGGGAGGAGGACGACGATGAAAGAAAAACATTTTGTTGAATACCACTACTGGGCTGGAGGACCCACTTATTCCTGAAACATTTTTGAAAAGCTGATATTTTTACCTTCATTTTTCAGATGGGGAAATTGAGGTCTGAGAGATCAAGGAACTTGCTCAAACGTCATACAGCAAGTCAATGGCCAAGCCAGCCAGCACTCATCGCTAAGCCTCTGCCTCTAACCCTCCTCACTGTCACCTCTCAGAGGAGGGCCTTTGTGAAAAGAAAGGGACGTTCTTCACATCTGCAAGACTTCTCACTGGAGAGCAGAAGTTCCATGGGAAGGCCCATTCTCCTTAATCTGGCTCTCAAGGGGGAATGAGGAGATGGCATTCTAGTTACTTTTGCAGAAACCTGTTTCATCCACAGCCAACCAACAGTGAGTTTCAGACTGAAAATCAACCGTTAGCCTCTGGACAGTTTCACACATCGCCTCTCCTGGTTGGAGCAGCCCCTGTGGGTAAACCAGGCCCAGAGCACTGATTCTACTGATGAAGAAATATGTAACAATAGCAGTAGTGATAGCCATCACTTCTTTAACTGCTACCATGGCCCTGGCACTATGCCAACACTTCTCAAATATTATCATTGCATTCTCAAAACAAACTTATGAGAAGGCTATTGTTTTTAAAAAAGTTTTTTTAAAGTTTATTTATTTTGAGAGAGACGGAGTGAGCAAGAGAGGGGCAGAGAGAGAGAGAGAGAGAGAGAATCACAAGCAGGCTCTGCACCATCAGCATGGATCCCAATGTGGGGCTTGAACTCATGAACCACAGATCATGACTTAACCCAAAACCAAGAGTCAGGCACTTAACTGACTGAGCCACCCAGGTGCCCAGAGAAGGCTACTATTATTCCCAGTAAAGTGAGCTGAGACAAAGCCATCCTTGGAGTCTCTGGGGACTCTGGCACCTTCGGCCATAACCTCACCTTGTGGAACTGTGGAGGGTATATTCGAGCAGCCCCATGGTTCAACAGTAGTTGGTAGCAGATCTCGGGCTGGGCAGCTGGGCGCACGGAGGTGACCTTCAGCACGTACTGAATGGCAGCGCATCCGTTGATATCCATGAGGTTGGCTTCAGCGCCGGCCTCCAGCATCATGTGCATGAGCACGTGGTCACAGTTCCAGGCTGCCTTGTGCAGCGGAGATTTGAAGTCATCGTCCCTGGCGTTGACCTCGGCTTTGTAGTCCAGCAGCATGCGGCAGATGAGGTGGTGCTCCCTGCTGTACTCCTGCTCCTTAAAGCGGAGGGCCCAGTAGGTGGCGATGGCCAGAGGGGTCTCCATGTGTGCGTTCACACTGTCCACGATGGCCCCGTGCTCCACGTAGAAGGCCACCAGCTCCGGGAGGCCGAAGTGGGCAGCCGTGTGCAAAGGCGTCTCCTCATCCTGGTTGTTCGTCTTCATGTTCACGTTGGCCCCTGGAAAGGGAGATTGAGGAAGACAAGTAGGCAAACATATTTTGCCATTATTCCCCAGGTTCGAGACTTTTTTTTTGCCGCCTCCCTTTCAACCTGTGATTGCCTTACGAGATCCATTCTTTCCAGGGTAACTTGTTGGTCCCCAGGGAAGCCAGGCGTTTGACACAACAGTGCCATCTCCTGGACAACCAGCAAATGTACCGGGGCTGGGGTGGGGTAGGGAGAGACAGGAGGATTTCCGCGGGAAAGCTGGAGCGCCCCTCCCTGGGTTGTCATTCTTACCCGAAGGTGGACTGAGAAATACGTGATTCCTGTAACTAAATAGCTTTTGTCGACAAAATAGCAAATATCACTGAAAAGAGACCTTTAAAGCTCAGGCAGTTGGCTTTAAAAATCATCATTTTCTTTGAATATTTCACAAAATCAGGCCTTTCTCTTCCAAAGCTGGGAAACGTGAAAGTTTGGTCCAATCAAACTTTGGGAACTTGCCCAGCTCAGACCGAAAACAGCAGGTACTAGAGCCATCCAAGTGTAAGGCCCCCTTGGACTACAACTGGGGAAAACAAATACACAAACACAGTGACCACCAAACTAGCCTGAAGGTCCCATTTTGCTTGGAAAGGGGTAGAAGGCAGTATCATAGAAATACTCATTGAAAGAAAGACAGTGACTTCAAGGCATATTTGATTTAGGGTTGATAATGGCTGTTAGAAATACAAATTTGTAGTACTTGGAAAGCCCCACAGAAATGACTTAACAAAACCTAATTATTCCAACACACCAGGAAACTGAAGTGAATTTTATTTTTCTGATAGAGAATGTTAAGTACTAAAATGGTTAACTTAAGAACCTGAAATTTTCTTTCTCTGCCTAATTTAATGCGGTGAACGCAATGACCCCTACGGGCCTACTCTATAATCAGTTCTACTGGAAATTTTTATAGCTACTTCAAGTAGAAATCTGGAAAGGTATTATTATTACTATTACTATTATTATTTCAGCAACTAATACTTAATATGCACTTACCACGTGCATCGTTCTGAGCTAACTGCTTTCCATATAGTGCCTTATCAAATCTTTTTAGCAACCCTTTGCAATAGGTGCAATTTTTATCCTAATTTTACAGATGAAGAAATTTGTACTTAGAGAGGCTAATAACTCCATCAAGCTAAGAAGGAATAGAACGGAGGTTTGAAAGCAAACAGCCTGCCTTCAAAATCTCTTACTACTGCACCATTCTACCTCGTTTTTCTAGAAGATGGCTTTTTGTGCGTTGCTCTTTTGGTATTTGAAAACTCGAAAGTAGCAGAGAAATCACATTGCATTTTGCTAATTTTTTAAAAATCGGTTTTCCACGTATTGCTCCTTTATGCCCCCCCCCCTTTTTTATGGCATTTTCTGGTCACGTGGAACCTGCTTGAGAAAGGCAATAGTTTCACAAACATGTTCAGTATCCTGTACAAAATCAACCCCCAGGGAGGTTTCTGAGAGCGCATTGTTCTATAAACTCTGAGGCTGTGTGTATTCCCAACTTGCAGAAAGCAGAATTCGAACCAAAGATGGTCTTGCACAGAGCCGTCTGGGTTCATCAGTATTCCACCCCTGAGAAACTCTGGGTCAGGTGTCTCTTCAGGTCAGCCCTTCTTTGCTCTGTAGGGAAATGGAATGAATAAGAATGTCTTCCGAGAAGCCAAATGCGGGGTCATTTCAGACACTGGAGAATTTCCAGTAAGGAAAGGAATCAAAGGGTCAGGATGAAAATTTTACAGGCCAACGTGGAACAAACCACATCCTTTATTTTTTAATGTACTTGGACATTTACAATTGATCCTTGACCTGGTGGTACGAGTAGGTGTGCTGCATAGTTTTCTTTTCTGAATAGGAGATCTTTACTTTTATATTTGGATTGTACCTTTGACTAACTTTTCCAGAGAATATATAATGTAGGATGATCTGAGTACTTTTTTATTTTAGATCTTGTGATTTATTCAAGAAATTAGACACCATAAATATAAATTCCTGGAGCCTTCTTTTTCTTCTGAACAAGAATTTTTTTTCTCTATAGTTTATTGTCAAGTTGGTTTCCATATAACACCCAGTGCTCATCCCAACAAGTGCCCTCCTCCATCCCCATCACCCCTCCTCCCTTCTCCCTTACCCCCATCAGCCCTCAGTTTGTTCTCAGGATTCAAGAGTGTCTCCTGGTTTGCTTCCCTCCCTCTCCCCAACTATTTTTTCCCCTTCTCCTCCCCCGTAGTCCTCTATTAAGTTTCATTTGTTCCACTTATAAGTGAAAACATATGGTATCTGTCCCTGCCTGACTTATTTCACCTAGCATAACACCCTCGATTTCCATCCACATTGCTATGAATGGTCAGATTTCATTCTTTCTCATTGCCATGTAGTATTCCATTATGCAATGGATAGATAAATAAACCACATCTTCTTGACCCGTTTATCAGGTGATGGACATTTAGGCTCTTTCCATGATTTGGCTATTATTGAAAGTGCTGTTATGAACATTGGGGTACATGTGCCCCTATGCACCAGCACTCCTGTATAACTTGGGTAAATCCCTAGAAGTGCTATTGCTGGGTCATAGGGGAGTTCTATTAATTTTCTGAGGAACCTCCACAATGTTTTCCAGTGCGGCTGCACCAGTTTACATTCCCACTAACAGTGTAGGAGGGTGCCCTTAACAAATATTCTTAATGTGAAAATACAATGTGGGGGCACCTGCGCGGCTTAGTTGACTGAGTGTCTGACTCAGCTTAGGTCATGATCTCAATGGTTCGTGAGTTTGAGTCACGCGGTGGGCTCTGTGCTGACAGCTCAGAGCCTGGAAACTGCTTCCGTTTCTGTGACTTCTCTTTGTTTGCCTCTTCCCCAGTTGTTCTCTCTCTCTCAAAAATAAATAAACATTTTTAAAAAAAGAAAGAAAGCAAACACAATATATTACTTTCCTAGCACTGCCGTAATAACAAAGCACCACAAAGTAGGTTGCTTAAAACAACGGACATGTATTCACAGTCCTGAGACTGGACATCTGAATTGAGGCGTGGGCTGGGTTGGCCCCTTCTGAGGACTTTAAGGGAGATTCTGTCCCTGCCTCTCTCCCAGCTTCTGGGCATGGCCATCAGTCCTTGGCGTTCCTGGTTTATAGGGGTGTCACTCCAATGTCTGTCTCCATCTTCTCATGACCTCGTGTCTGTGTCTGTGTTTTCACATGGCTATCTTATAAGGACACCAGTCATACTGTGGTAAGGGCACATCCTGCTTCTACTCAGCTAACTACATTTGCAACAACCCTATTTCCAAACAAGATCACACGCTGAAGTATTGGGGATTAGCACTTCAACATGCAGGAAACCTTGCTTTTGCAAGCATAATTGGTTCCAGAAACATGCCTTGTAGCCCAAAACACTCATATCAAAGTGCATTTCAAGAACCATCGGCTCAGTTGTGATCACGTGTCATTCAGCATCACATACTACTCCTATTACAGGACATCACTCGTTTATCAAGTCAAAATTTATTAGGAATGTTTGTTCATCTTGCAGAACACTCACAGAACAAGTTACTTGCAATCCAAGGTTTTACTTTATCTTCTTTTGGGGAAGGGTGATACAATTCAACCCACAACATAAAAACATGCATTACATAATATATGAAGATATATGTGTATAACTTAAAAAATATTGTTAACCCATCACCCACAGAATCATATCCCAGGTCAGGAAATAAAATACCTCCCAGAGCCAGAGAAGACCTCCACTTTCCTGTTGTCTTTTCCCATTGCCAGAGGAACCTATTATGCATTTCTTTAGAGTTTTGCCACCTTTGTATATACCTCTAAACAAGATAGGTTCATTTTTTTGAACTTTATATACATGAAAAAATAAACACATATTCTTCTATGACTTGCTTCTTTCATTCAACATCATGTTTGTGGAATAAGCTATGTTGTGATGTTTATCTCTCTTTTGTTCATTTTATTGTGTTCTGTCTCACTGTGCAAGAAATCCACAGTTTATCCATCCTATTGGTGTTGGAAATTTCTAGTTCAGGCTATTCCCAGTAGAATAGCTATAGGACTGGCATCCTTATAAGATTTCTTGTACATTCTTGTACCCTGGTGCTCAAGGGCAGGGGTTCTATACTTATGAATGGAATTATGGGATCATTGGGTATGCATATCTTCAACTTCCATCCAAGTACTAACCAGGCCCGACCCTGCTTAGCTTCCGAGATCAGACGAGATCGGGCGCGTTCAGGGTGGTGTGGCCGTAGACTGCATATCTTCAACTTCATTAGGCAGGTCCAGTTTATGCTTCCATAGGCCATGCATGAGGCTTCTCGTGAGTGTGTGGTATTTTTGGTCTCTTTAATTTTAGCCAATCTGCTGGGTGCATAGTGATTTGTCGTTGTGTTTAAATGTTTGTTTCCCTAATTAATAATTAATTTTGACAAATTTAAATATTTTTGCTGACCAACACTGCCTTTTGTTTACTCTTATAAGTATTTTCATGTTGTTACAAAATTACCTTAAATGTCATTTAAAAGTAACTACCTAATAGTAACTACATAACTCCATGCAGTGAGTTTATCCAACTTTTGGATATGAAGATGTTTCCCAAAATTTAGACCTTATAATTAATGCTACAAGTAATAAATTTGAATGAAAATTTTAGGATTATTTCTTTGGCGTAAATTCTTCCCCCTACCCCCACCCCAGAGTCAATAAGCTGAAATGCGTGAACTGTTCTAAGAACTTTTATGAATAATTGTCAAAAGGCATGTAACTCATTGATGTGTAGAAGTGATATTTCACTCACCAGTATGTTGTTATATAATTTTAATTTCTTTCTTTTTTTTTTTTTTTTTTTTTTTTTTTGCTAGTTTGGAAGTAAAAAATGTTCTTCTTTACAAAAAAATCAAGGGGCACCTGGGTGGCTCAGTCGGTTAAGCGTCCAACTTCAGTTCTGGTCATGATCTCATTGTTCATAAGTATGAGCTCTGCTTTGGGCTCTATGCTGACAGCTTGAAGCCTGGAGCCTGCTTCAGATTCTGTGTCTCCCTCTCTCTCTGTGACTCTACTGCTCACGCTCTGTCTCTCAAAAATAAATAAACATTAAAATTTTTTTAATCTAAATTCAATTTATTAGAGTATGAGCACTTTGTCTGTAATTATTTTTTTAAATGCTTATTTATTTTTGAGAGATAGAGAGACAGTGCATGAGCAGGGGAGGGGCAGAGAAAGAGAGGGAGACACAGAATCTGAAGCAGGCTCCAGGCTCTGAGCTGTCAGCACAGAGCCCTATGTGGGACTTGAACCACGAGATCATGACCTGAGCTGAAGTCGGCTGTTTAACTGACGGAGCCACCCAGGTGCTCCTTTGTCTATAATTATTAACTAGTGATATTTCTTCTTTAGTAAATTAATTGTCCAAAGTTTTGTCCTTTTATACATTAAAACCTTTGTTTGCATTTATAGGACTCCTTCATTAAGTTAAGATGTAGGCCTACATTATCATAATTGCTATACACATTTTAACTCTTTTATTTTGCTCTTTCTTAAATACAATGATGTTAACTCTCTTTTCTTTAAATATTAGAATGTACTGCTCCTCTCAAAGGTAGCATTGCTATCCAGATTAATTATAATTTTAATAGTTTTTTTATAGATTTTTAAAATGTTTAATATTTGATTCATCTGGAACTTATTTGGGTGTAGGACAACAACTTAAGAAGAATTGACATTCTTACCATATAGAGCCTCTTTGTACAGAAACCTGATCTATTTCTCCAAATGATTTTCTTCACACTCTGTAAACTGCACCTCCCAAAATTTGCAGCAATTTTCACTCCAGGGGATAGATTATTTCATCCTGGGGTAAATTATTTCTGGAGTAAAGTAAATTTTAATGAGAGAGGGCCCTTCATGAACTTTTTAATCTATGCAAGATGATCTCCAGGAGTACTCTGGAACGGTAGCAAGAGAGACAGACCCAACTTCTAACTCGTACTGCTTGATAAAGAACAAGGACTTTGCAGATTCTGTCTATGGGCGAAGAAGACAGACATTTGTGTGCACTGAGAATGGGATGAAGAGAGAGATAGAAGAAGAATTTGAACAGAAAGAGTGGTTGCTGGCCTCAAAACTGGCCAGGCCAGAACGTAGGGAAAAGATCGTACTAAAGCCAGGATTACAGAGGGACAGAGTGCCAGTCAATACTAAACTTTTCTTCTGCTCTCCCATACCCTGTGAAAGTTTCATTAGCCTCCAACAAATAGAATCAATGTCATCAACCTTAGTTTTGAGCCCTCTCACATTTTCTTTTCTTTTCTTCCTCCCCAATAAATTTAAATTGCCTCTAAATGTCCATCACCTGATGAATGGATGAAGAAGATATGATATATATATACATATATATATGTATATATATATCCACACAATGGGGTATTACATGGCAATGAGAAAGAATGAAATATGGCCATTTGTAGCAAAGTGGATGGACCTCGAGGGTGTCATGTTAAGTGAAATAAGTCAGGCGGAGGACAGATACCATATGTTTACACTCATAGGTCTAACAGGAGGAGAAACTTAATGGAGGACAAAGGGGAGGGGAAGATGGGAAGAGAGTTGGGGAGAGAGAGGGACGCAAAACCTGAGAGACTATTGAATACTGAAAATGAATGAGGGTTGAAGGTGGGGAGGAGGGGGGAAAGAGGTGGTGGTGATGGAGGAGGGCACTTGTGGGGAGGAGCACTGGGTGTTATATGGAAACCAATTTGACAATAAACTATTTAAAAATAAAATAAAATAAATAAATTGCCTCTAAGTGCCCATTAGTTAGATTGGCCAGTCATCAGTGCTGCATCACCATTGTGGCTCCCTCTGCTGGACTTGACTACTCCGTACAGGCTACAACTTGGCCGTCAGAAGCATCCTCTTCAAAAGCATCCACATTACCCCTAACTTCTGTCACCTCAAGAGCTACATAGAAGTGAGAGCAGAGAGCGAGTCTCTGTCACTGCAGAAACTCACTTCTCTATCTTCCCAGACTCAGGGAATCCACATCTCCCACCATCTCCCTAAGCCAGCCCTTGACTTCCTTCTGTCCTAATGGGTTTAATTTCTCAAAGAGCCTGTGTGTGAGTGGGGAGATCAGTGGTGAGGTGGAGGACAAGGGCCAGGTCAGCACTTCTCAACCCTGTAACACAGCCTTCCCAATTCTTCACAAAAATCCGCAGATAATAACATCCACCTTATATCTAGTCTTTTAAAAATAAATATAATGCTTAGCTAACCTATAAAGGTAAAATGAAAGTAATTTCTAGTAATTAGCACTACATACTTATGGTTGTTACACATACTGTAAGTAAATTATAATGTAGTATAAAGTTCAATATATTAATGACATCCTGGATGTCATAATGAAATAGTGATTTGCTTGAGCCCACATGTAGAACCTAACAGCTACAAATTTGGACACAGGTGTTTTGTATTGCAATTCAAATACCACAAAGGTCATTGCCATAATGAATGTTATTCCAAAATGAGGAAAAACATTGGTAAAGTTTCTGAATAAATCAAAGCCCAATCTTGCCTTGATTTATACCATAACTGCTTTCTTGAAAATATTCATACTTATTTAAAATTCAGAAGTTATTTTGTGCTTAATGCAAAATGGAGTTAGGTTAAAAATCTACTGTGTTACTACATCTAAATATCTATATTTAATGTTATATCAGAACTAAGATGTTCACGCATTATGAAATAATTCAAACATACAGAAATTTGTGAAAAAATGATAAAAGACATCTATATATCACTGCCCAAATTTGACAGATTGTAATTTTTGCCATATTTGCTTTAGCTTTATTTTTTCCAAGACAAAATGTTTCCTAGACAAAGAAAAAGAAATCCAGGCTCATTTCTCCTTTCTTTGCTTTCTTTCTCCACTGGAATAACTACTATCCTAAAGTTAGTTTTTGTCATTCCATTGTAAATTATTTTTCTTTTATAAGTCAAATGTGTACTGAAAACCACAAATATACTACTATTTTGTGTACATAAAAACTATATAAATGGTATCTCACCTTTCAGCCTGCTTTTATTTTCAACATTATGTTTTTTAAAATTTATTTTTAAATGTTTATTTTTTAATTTTTTTAGTGTTTTATTTATTTATTTTTGAGACAGAGAGAGACAGAACCTGAGCGGGGAGGGGCAGAGAGAGAAGGAGACACAGAATCGGAGGTAGGCTCCAGGCTCTGAGCTGTCAGCACAGAACCCAATGTGGGGCTTGAACTCACAAGCCGTGAGATAGTGACCTGAGCCAAAGTCAAACGCTTAACTCACTGAGCCACCTAGACATCCCATAATCCTTCCTCTTGTCTTTTTTTTAAGTGTGTTTATTTATTTTTGATAGAGAGAGACACAGAATAAGCAGGGAAGGTCAGAGAGAGAGGGAGACACAGAATCTGAAAACAGGCTCCAGGCTCTGAGCTAGCTGTCAGCACAGAGCCAGATGCAGGGCTTGAACCCATGAACTGTGAGATCATGACCTGAGCGGAAGTCAGATGCTTAACCCACTGAGCCACCCAGGGGCCCCAATCCTTACTCTCTTAATGTTTGGTCTTTCACCATGTTTTAATTCTTCTGTTGAAATATTAAAACATTTTTGCACCTAAGTCCCTACCCCTGAATTCATTACGTTAGCTCCACCATCTGCTTTATGAAATGAGGTCATCTCCAAGCTATCTCCCTCCTACACTTACACACCTCATTTCTGACAGACACGATTTATATTGTCAAACCTGTAAGATGATTATATTCAGTTTGCAAACCTCAATCTAGTCCTCAGGGTTCTGTCCATGATTACTGATAAAAGTTTTTCAACCAATAAACAGTATTTAAATGATTATGACCTAGAAGTTGAGGTCACTTTGGCCTCTAACTAGAAATGCGGAAACATGAGCCATGTGGCAATGCGGCTGGTAATCCCCAACCACGGCTGGCTTTGCACAGAGCCCCTCATCGGGAGGGCCCACATTCGGTTGAATGCTTTACTGTCACCATCTTTGAAATTCTTAGTGATTTTTTTTTTTAATAAGAGGACTACATTTTCATTTTGCATTGACCCAACAAGTTGTGCAGTCTGGCCTTTTGCCAGCCCACACCAGAAAAATCAATGTGAGTCCTTACAGCCAGGGCATGATATGTTATGAATCCCTTGCACCAGTGGGAAGGTTTTGATTGACTACCTGCTATCTAAGAAAGGAAAAAAGGCAGGATAGTAAGTAAACTTTATTCACCTGCTGCCTGAAAGGTAGCACCTCAGTTAGCGCATGCTGGGGTCCTGAAAATGGTGAGCTGACCCACATGTTCAAGGACATCAACATGGTGGCATAGGTGGCCAGTGTGTGTCCCTGAAGGACAGCAAGGAAAACAGGAACTCATCCCTTGGTTATCCTACCTACCATTTGCCCCCCACCTTCCTCAAATGTATTAGTCTTATCTGGGGTTGATAATCTTGTATATATTTCCAAAAATAATACAAGAGATTCTTCTAAAACAATTTTGACTAAGACATTTGATTTTTTTTTATCACCGAACTATAGTTATTTTAATTTATTTCTTTGTGCTTATTGGTTGTGGTCCTTTAAATATCTGCCAAATCCAGAAAGTGGCCAAGTTAGATTCCTAGAAGAAAGAACTTTCCCAGCCCTTCTTATCTCTCCTCCCTTTCTCATTCCTGCACCAGCTCTGCAGGGGCTTGGAACCCATTATTAGTATAATGGGTAAGAAGAGATAGAAGTGCAAGATGAGGAAAGAGTACCTGTCCCTTCCCCCACTGGATGCCTCCAGTCTGCAGCAGACTTGAGCAACAGGAAAGGAGCGTTTAAGTCAAGTGTGAATTATTAGCCCCAGACATCCGACTTTTAAGTTGAGAGTGACTTTTGAAACTTAAAGTAACTATACAACTTTTTCTCACCTAAACATTACTGGAAATGACATGGACCCACCTGAGTTTTCTTCTGACAGTAGGGGAGACACCAGACCCTCTGAATAATTTAAAGAGAAATTGATTATTAAATTTAATAATTTAAACAAACAGAATTCTTTTATGAATAACATCCCATGGTTTTTACATGATCCAGTTAAAAGTCATGTGACTAGTAAATTTTCATGCAGAGCACCTTTGGCATATTTTCTAAGAACTCAAATACATACGACTATTTTTCTATTGTCATCATACATTTAAAACAACATTGAAAGAATGTAGAATTTTCTCCACAATATTCCATATTTTTGTTCTACTCTTTTTAAAACTAAACATTATAGAGTAATGAAAACCACTAAATTTTTTGTTCCTTTAAAAGCAATCTGCTTTCTTTTATTCAATCATTTGTACACTTTTACTATTTTTTTGCTGTTGACTATGAATATTTTATTTAAGATGTATCCAGGCTGAATTTGTTTTCATTAATTTTGCTAGGAACCAAACTCACCCATTTCAGTTCCATGTGAATAAGTGTTTTTTATTTTAGTTTTAGTTTTTTATTATTATTTTTTTAATAAGTGTTTTTTAGACAAGAATTTTAAATTGTTAAAGTCTTAAATTTTAGACCAATTTAACTGTTCATCATATTAAAAAAGAAAATATTGCTTTATTATTGAAGACTATAAAGCCTTTATTTGGCTTAAAATTTTCATCACCCACTAATTATCAAGTTATGGTCTTTGATAAGAAACTCAGTCTTTTAAACCCCAATCTTCAAATGTAGGCATGAACACATGATAAATTATCCATGGCTTTCTCTTTAACATCACCTTGAAAAAATTATGGTTTTGAAAAAACATGGTTTGAAAGAAGTCTTGAGACAGGGTGAAAGGTATATGTAGTCTATGGTTATAGCAGCCTACAATGTGTATGAGAACACAGGGAGACATGGAGAAAATATAATCATAGGCCATAATAGGAAGGGTTTGAGAAAGAATTTGGTTTCGTTTATTAACTTCAGGTAGAAATTTAGATTCCTCTCTAGCTACTTGTTTTGTCTGAGATGTCTTCATCCTTTTCTGCTTGAACGTCACCTGCCTCAATTTGGCCATGCTAGGGCTTGATTAGGCTTTTGTGCAGATAAAAGACAGCACATTTGTTCTGTGTTCTTTTATGAAAATATTAATAATGTCTGCTATTTTTCCAGCACTCCCTAAGAGTTTTACATATATTGTCTTGCTTGTTATTAACAGTAAGCATTCTTTAGAAACATCTATTATTCAAAGGTTAGATTTCTTTTTTCATATTCAGGGCTTTTCATTTTCTGTGTGTTCTGGGATTGTTTCTCAAGTCTGCTTCTTTGTCAAGGATGCAATTTTGTGCAGTGTCAAGTTTGTTATTAACTGTCACCAAAGCGTATTTTCAGTTGGCTGCTTTGTTCTAGTTTCAATTTTGCCCTTTCAATCTACAATCTATGGCAAATATATTTTCCTGTATCTTTCATAGTCTTGTCTTAAATGAAATCTTAAATGAAATACCATTTCCTGTAAAGCCCCGTTTCTCTAATACTCACATTCTCCAGGGTCTGGAGTTGAGAACTACCTTTTTCTAGATCAACAACGGTCTTCCGAACCATTACTCTCTCGCCCCTGTGGACAACCCTTCACCAGTTAAGGTTTATTATCACCCAACAAAGTTACTTTTTAATCCCTTCTTATCTACAATCTCAGGAGCTCCCAATCACTCTCCCATTTGCAATGAAGAGATAGGTATCTGGCTCAGTCTTTCTTCTATCTCTGTCCTGACACCATCCTGCAATACCCTTGCAGATGTGCCATCCAGCACGTTCACACTCACAATTCCTAAATCTTCTGGGGCAGATCGTATCACCATCACTAAAGACCTTATTGGGCCTTCTTGCAGCGGCCCCCCTGTTGAAGGTTTCTGCCCCTCTGCCCTATTGCCGGCGGTTTGAACGACTGATTCTAATTGCTCAGCTGCCATCTCTGTCCTTTCTCCAGCGAGGGCTGTTCACTTTTTCCTTGGTTGCCGGTAGATTTTTAAATTTTCCTTAGGCCAAGGTTTAATCAGGATAGACAAATTATGCTGTTGTAATTATGCCACTCACACCTTCGTGGCTTGATGCAATAAAAGTCTATTTCTCGCTCTTAACAATGCCTTGCAGTTCCAGAACCCATGACCTCTGTTTGAGCTCTCGGGAATCCAACCTACATCTTTGAGGCGTCCTCACTCCCACAATACCATGGGGGTAGAAATTGACTTTAAAAGAGAGTGTGGTCTTCCGCAAGCCTGGAGGGGAAGAGACCTGGACACTGACCTCACTAGTTACTTCTACCGCAGCTGAACGGAGTTTCTGTGGGTTCCAGTAAACCATCAAAAATGCAGACCAATTTAATACTTACCTTTACCTTCTCTCTTTCCTTTTAGAGAAGAGGTATCTCCCCCAATCCCAGACAGATGCCTCCATCTTTGCAATTGAGCATGCGTGCCGCAGTGAAATGTTGTTCCACGAGTGGTATCTCTTTACTGCCCGTCACTTCTCTATCAACTTTTTGCCATCATCGAATAAGCATACTTAAGCTTCTCCCAACACTTGTCTCCATTTTAAGTACCCTCCTATTTCTTTTGATCTCTTTTTAGCCAAACTTCTTGAAAGTGAAGTCAATGCTTTCTGCACCATTTCCTCACCACTTATCCGCTCAGTACATCACAGGCTGCCTTCTACTCCCTCCACACCCCCCGAGCTGCTCCGACAAAGTTACCAGTGGTTTCCAACTGATCATTCCCATCTACAACTTTCAATTTTCATCTTTCTACACTTCTCTGGTATATCCAATAGTGTTGACAATTAACTTCCCTGGAATGTTTTCTTCTCCCTCTCTGGATATTCCTTCATTATTTTTTTTAAATATTTTATTTATTTTTGATACAGAGAGAGACAGAGCATGAGCAGGGGAGGGTCAGAGAGAGGGAGACACAGAATCAGAAGCAGGCTCCAGGCTCTGAGCTAGCTGTCAGCACAGAGCCCGACGCCGGGCTCGAACCCACGAACGTGAGATCTGACCTGAGCCGAAGTCGGAGGCTTAGCCGACTGAGCCACCCAGGCGCCCCTCCTTCATTATTTTTATATAATTCCTCTTCTTCTCATCCCCTGGACTGTATTATTTCACATTGGGTCCCCTCATTTTCTCCCTGGACTTCTTACTATGCATGGCTTCCTTGAGCAGTCATAACTACTGTTTTCATTTCATCTATGAACAGATGACTCTCAGAACTCTATGGGTGACCACATATCTGACAAGGGACCCATCCTTCTCAGGGTTATATGGCATGTTATATCAATGTTTACAAAAATTGATTCTGTACTAACTAGGTCATAAACTCATCTTCCCAAATCCCAAAAGCCAGGCATCACTACAGACCATTTTGTTGACCACCACACAATTAGCAGTTAGTAACAAAAAAGAGGAATTTAATCTGAAGTCTTACAGATTAAGGGCACATTTATAAATAACTGATGGGTCAAAGAACAAATCATATCAATTAAAATAGTGTTAAATTAATAATATATTAAAATAATTAATGATAGAGAACCCAATTCAAAATGGGCGAAGTATCACTATGTAGAAGATATATAAACGGTCAATAATCACATGGAAAGATGTCATTAACCATCAAGGAGATGCAAATCAAAACCACACTTGGATACTACCTTATACCCACCAGGATGGCTATGGTCAAAAAGAACAATAACAAGTGTTAGCAAGGATATGGAGAAATAAGACTCCTCATACATTGAAGGTGGGAATGTAAAATGGTGCAGCCACTTTGGAAAATAGTATGGTGCTTCTTCAAAAAGTTGAACACAGGGGCGCCTGGGTGGCTCAGTCGGTTAAGCCTCCGGCTTCGGCTCAGGTCAGATCTCATGTTTGTGGGTTCAAGCCCCGCATCAGGCTCTGTGCTGACAGCTAGCTCAGAGCCTGGAGCCTGCTTCAGATTCTGTGTCTCCTTCTCTCTCTGCCCCTCCCCCTCTCATGCTTTGTCTCCCTCTGTATCAAAAATAAATAAAACATTAAAAAAAAATTTTTTTTTAAAGTTGAACACAGAGTTCCCATATGAACTGAATAATTCCACTCTTGTGTATATAACCAATAGAAATGAAAACATATGTCCACACCAGCATTTGCACTGGAATGTTCACAGCAGAATGATTCATGAGAACCCCCAAATGGAAACTATCCAAACATCCCTCAACTGATAAGCAAAATGTGTGATATCAATACAATGGAATACTAGTCATCAACAAAAAAGGATTGAAGTCCTTCTGTTTTTCTTCATTGTTTCAAAAAACACTGGAAACATTATGCTAAATGAAAGAAGCCAGATACAGATGACCACATAGTGCATGATTCCATTTATATGGAAAGTGACAGAAGAGGCAAGTACAAGGAGACAGAAAGTGGATTAGTGGGTGCCTAGGGCTAAAGGGTGGGAAGGAGGGCCTGGAGGAAAATGGAGAATGATTGTTACAAGGTACAGGTTTCTTGTTAGGCTAGGAAAGTCCTAAAATTGTAGCAATGATTGCATAACTCAGTGAAAATACTAAAAGCCATTGAATTGCAGACTTTAACTGGGTGAATTGTATGCAAGTGAATTCTCTTGCAATAAAGAAATACCTGTTAAGAAATATCTGAGCAGTCTTGAGCTGACTTCTGAGTTTCAGTCCTGTATGTACAACTGCATTCTGAACAAATCTATTTGGAGACCCACTGAGCCCTGACATTTAACAGGTCCCAAACTAAACCCCTTTTCTTTTTAATCCTCGCACTCATATAAGTTATATTTCAATAAATAGTGCTGCTATGGCCCCAGCAAGTCAAACTGAAAGTGAGAAATTCACCTTCCATCCCTCTTTCTTATTCATGCTCCTGCCACATCTCATCAATTGTCAAGTGTTGGCACTATTACTTGTTTGCACATCTTCTTCCATGTGCTGAAAGTAATGTATTTAAAATGCATAACTGACCATATTGCCATCTCTCTTAAAGTCCTACAAGAGCTTTGGGAAGCCTGGGTGGCTCAGTCAGTTAAGTGTCTGATTTTGGCTTATGTCATGATCTTGTGGTTTGTGGGTTCTGCCCCAAATTGGGTTCTGTGCTGACAGCTCAGAGCCTGAAGCCTGCTTCAGATCTGTGTCTCCCTCTCTCTCTCTCTGCCTCCTTCCCCCACTTGCACTCAGTTTTACTGTGTCTCTCAAAAATGAATAAATGTTAATTTTTTTCAAATCCTCCAAGAATTTTCCATATTCTATAAGATATGGTTTCAGCTTTTTGTCATAAGAGAGAAAACCATCCAAAACTCAGTCTCAACCTCTGTGACTTCTTCCTGCTATCTTTTGTCTCAAACTTTGCTTTAATTGCTGAGCAATCCTGTATGTAGTTCTTTGCAAACGCCTATGTGCCTTTGCTTGTGTTGCTTCCTTGACCTGCAATGCGCTTAATTTCTTCTTTACTCATCCTTCAAGTGTTGGAAGCCATTTTCTGAAGTCACTAAGTCAAGAAAACTCCTTGTGAGGTAAGGCGGGTTTGCAAGGCTCCTGCCATCAGATGGCGACCAATGTCTACCCCCCACTCAACTATTTTTGCTTGAGCACCGACCCCCAAAGCATCTTGCTGACTGATATCAGGAATGACTTGCCTCCTTTATCCTAAAAATATGCTAGTTTACCTTGTGAAGGAACTTATAGGAATTTATTCTTTTGTGTTTATGGGAGCAAATATTATATTTCTCGAGAAACCTGTTTTACTTCCCCTCAAGAAAACAGGCTATTGACCCCTGCTCACAAAGAACTAACTCTTGCCTTGGCTGTGCTAAAAACATTGTCTTGTATTTGAATGCTAAAGATACCTTCCTTCCCTATATGATCAGCATCTAAGTCACCTACATCAATCACTAATGATTGCATTATGCATGAGTCTTCTACCAATCTATGTTCTGGAAAATTTTTTACCTACCAAAGAATTTGTCATCAGAAATCATTATCTAAGGCAATTGCCACTTCTGTTTTGTACCCCATACATTTTTTATCATAAATAAAGCTGACTCTCAGTCAATGCAGAGATGCCTGCCTGGTGATCAGAAAGAAACTTGAGGCTCTCTCACTCTGTCTGGCCCACACTGTCCATCCTTCAGGGAGCCCTGGACCAGCTACAGCAGGACTCCAGCATTCAAGTTCCAGTGCATATCTTCCATAAAGAACTTTCCTCACCCCAGGGCTGTACTATTTGTCCCTCCACTATAAAATTTTATTTTCTGACTCTAACAAGTAACAGATTTGGGTGTATTTTTCTTTACTTTAAGATCCTTGAGAGCAGATGCTATTTCTATTTGTTTTTGTGTCGCTAGTGGGTGGCATATTCATCCATTCAATAAATATTTATAGAGCCCCTACTATGGACCTGCTACAGTTCAAAGCTCTGGGAATACGCCAACAAGTGAGACAAGGTACCTAACTTATGGAATTCATATGTTAGAAAAGATGAAAAAGTGAACTCACATATAGGGATGCCTGGATGACTCAGGTGGCTAAGCAACCAACTCTTGATTTTGGCTCAGGTCATAATTTCAACAGTTTGTGAATTCAAGCCCCTTCATAGGGCTCTACTTTGGATCCTGTCTCTTTCTTTCTGTCCCTCTCCCACTTGTGTTCTCTCTCTCTCTCTTTCAAAAATAAATAAATAAACTTTAAAAAGTTAACTCATGTATAAAGTTGCAGGAAGAAAAATATGAACCTGGAGGCTGTGATGGAAGATGATAAGGGAAGAAGATGAAGTATTTCATGCAAAGGCTCTGAGGACATGACATTGGTGTGGCGCAAAAGTAAATCGTCTGAAGAGCAGGGGGAGGGCTTTCCTGGCAAAGGAAACAGCAAGGGTACAGCTTCTGAGGTAGGCAGGATCAAGGTGGATGTTTTCAGAAAACACAGAGAACATAAGCATCAAAAGAAGTGAGGAAAAGAGGGAGTGATAGGAAATGCCATTGCTAGGGCCAGCCTTGACCAGAGGATGTTGGGCTCAGCAGAGCACAGAAAAGACTTTAGATCATACACTAAGTGGGAGGGGAAAGCTTAGGGAGGGAAATGGTCTGATCTACCTTTTGCAAAGATCACTAAGGCTAGATGTGTGGAGAGTGGATGGTAAAAGAGGAAATCATGACAGAAGGGGAATTTTTGAAAAGTCTGCTATCATAGTCCAAGAAGAAATAATGTGGCTTGGGTTAGGGTGGCCCCCGTGTAGTTAGCTTGTAGTGGTCAGACTGGAGATATTTTGATGGTACCAACAGGTCTTATGAGGTGTGAGGGTTGAGGGAAAGTGAAGAACTAAAGGTGGCTTCTAGGCTTAGAGCTTGAACAATGGGAAAAGCAGAATTGTCATATGTTATGATGGAGGGAGAGGCAGTAAAATGTTTCAATCTGGACATGGTTAAGTGTGAGATGTTCATTCAACATCTAGTGGAGATGGGTTATACGTAGTTGGATAAATGAGCTGGAGCTCAGAGAAGAGGGTCAGGCTGGGAGATACAAATCTGGGAGTGAACCCCATTTGATGGTATCTGATGCCATGGGACTAGATAAGATCACCCAGGTGAGTTGAGAGGGGAAATTATGTTTTCGACTGAGCCCCAGGGTCCAGCACCATTTAAAAGTGGAAAAGAGAATCAAGTCCAGGAATCAAGACTGAAGAAAGCCAGTGAAGAAATAGAAAAATGTCTTGGCTCTATAAATGCTTATTAAACCAAGCTGTTTTTCACACGGTCTCTTCTCATAAGTTTTTTCTTTAACAGCTACCTGTATTTTTTTTTAAATATATTGAAAACAGGAAGCAAATATCACAAACTATTTCCTTCTGTCTACTGAAGCGAATCTTTTTCATATCAAAGCTTATCTGCCAACTCCTCAGAATATTGCTTCTTATCCCTGGGGATGCAGACTTTGCCTCATACAGCCCATGTTTATTTATTCTTATGTTTATTTTTAATTTACTGAACCTTAAGGCAAAGTTATCTTTCTAGACATGAACAATCCAGACGCAGGCACTGAGCTCAGTCACCTTATACTTACTTTATTTTTTATCTTTTTAATTAAAAAAAAAAACCCACATTGATGAAAATTTAGCCAAATAACCATAGATAAGACTGAATAACTCAGACTTGGGGAAATATACTATTATCATACTATTTTGCTTTAATCTTTATGGGCTCATGAAGTCAGACCGTATCTTAGGATTGGGGATGGTGTTTTGCTGACGGGAATGAATGCTGCTATTGTCATTCAACTGAAAAAGAGGTTAATACTTGGGAAGTTTTGGGGGTTGTTGCGTTTTTTAAAGGCCAGGAATTTGGAGAGAGAGAATAATGATTTCTTCCTCTACCCAGGGACAAAATTCTGTTTGTTCTGGAACAAGTGGAAGCCTGGACCAGACTCAGGGGTGGAGCGGAATGGCCCTGGCTGCATGGAGGCGGCTGGAATGAGACAGGAAGATGATGAGAAATGAATGGGAATGGTACCCTCTCTCCTGAGGCAGAATTCGAGGGGGAGGGGGAGAAGCCAGTGGGGCATTAATTAGGTTAGCAGAAAGCAACCGCATGAGGAGACATTTGCCAAGCAACAATGGGTCTTCCCTGACCAGTGGCAGCAAAGCAGTAGTGATGAAGCCCATCTCAGAAGCCAGCATTCGGGACCAAGAGTGAGGATTCCTTTAGTCCGGAGGGGACATGTGGCTTCCTTCTACCTCCAGTAGCTTACAGAAAGAACGGCTTGACCACAGGTAAGTCACTCTGTGGATTCATCTAAGGAAAGGGAGTTTGGGTAAAAGACTTCTTGCTAATACAATCTGTAGAAAATTAGAATTATTCTACCCAGGGGTACGTATGTGTGATAGCGTCCATGTCCAAGCTGAGGAAACCAGATGTTTGACTACATAAAACTTTAGGACAGGCCCTGAGGTTGAGGAAAGAAGGAAATTATTCCAGCCCCTCCCCGCCAGCTCCCTTTGCATTTCTGCCTTTATCTCAGCCCCTTATCTGTTTAGGTTTTATAGAGGCCCTGCCCCCTTCAAACTTTGGAGGGAATTAAGCAGAGGGTTTCCATTTGTGTCTATTTCTCACAGAAAGGAAGTTACAGAATTATCCTCTCTCCTGAGTTGTCAGGGTAACGTTCCTTCCCTGTGGGCCAGAATATTTTTCTTAGACTCCCAGTTGGACTTCTTCTTTATCATCTTCATATTTGAGAGCTCTATAAGACAGGTAGGGGCTAATCATTTGAGAATACAAGATCTTCTCTAATTCCTGACATGTAGCATGCTGTGAGTGGTATTCTCAATGGATTTAGGCTGCTAAGTTAAGGGGAGGAAGAATTGGTACACCCTAAATCTAGACACTGAATGTGTGCGTCAGTCTCTTTCTTTAACTCTTGGGGAGGGCCATCTGTCTTGTTTTATTTAAGAGGGTATATACCATGTGGCATCTTATCAAAAATGTACAACCCAATCCATTCCCTTTGAAGATGTAATTAATAGAAATTCCACTATTCTTTGGCTTATAGTTCATTTCACCTCTTTAGCTTATATAGTTGTTGCTAAAGGATTTTGGGCTCAATCTTAAGGTACTTTTATAGATATTTAACTGAGTTGGGAGAGGCATATTAGCCCAGGTCCGTGTTAGGCCGGAAGTACCCTGGTCTGGCAAAGAAATCATAATGTTGGAGAGATAGTAGTTCAAGTATCAGCTAGGAAGCCCAGGCTGAGGAGAGAAAGAAATGGTTCAAGGAAGGGCTGAGAGCCTTGAATACAAGAGGAGGTGGTCCCAGAGCTGTGAAGGTGAGTCTGGATCAGGAAACTCCAACACTGAAACCCATCCCCAGGGATGGAGCTGGGGAAATGGTCCCAGACTGAGAGACAGATGACCATGTCCTAGGTAGGGAATGACTAGTATCACACTAGATAACAATAGTTATAATGGATAGAAGGTGATTGTATTAGTTTCTTACAGTTGTCATAACAAATTGCCACAGATTCAGTGGCCTAAAACAACAATGAAATATTATCTTATGGTTCTGTAGGTCAGAAGCTCAACATAGGTCTCTGTGGGTGTGATGGTCAATTTTATCTGACAACCTGGTTGGGCCAGCGTGCCCAGATATTTGGTCAAAAATTATTCTGAATGTTTCTATGAAGGTGTTTGTTGGATGAGATTAATGTTAGAAACAGTGGATTTTGACTAAGCAGATGATGTGTGCACCTCAGCCAATTAAGTTGAAGGTGTGAACAGAACAAAGACTGACTTTTCCTAAGCCGGAAGAAATCCTGCCAGCAGACTGTACTTCTTCCCTGGTTTCCAGGCTGCCAAGCCCACTCTGTGGATTTTGGACTCATACCTCTACAATCTTGTGAACCAGTTCATTAAAAGGAATCAATCAGTATTTTCCCCCTGCCCCCTGTCGATTCTGTTTCTTTGGAAAACTCTAACACAGTGGGCTAGGATCAGGTATCAGTGAGACAGGGCTCGTTCTGGAATTTCTAGGAGATTCTGTTTCCTTGCATTTCTCAACTTCTAGAGGCCACCTACGTGACTTAGCTCATGGCCCCCTTGCTTCATCTTCAAAGCCCATGATGGAGGATTTAGTCTCTTTCACAGGTCAGCATCTTCCTTCCACAGTCCCATTTCTTCTGATCACAGCCCAAAAAAACGTTCTCCAATTTTAAGGAGGTGAGCCAATTTGCATAATTCAAAATCAGCTTCTCATCTCAAAGCCCTTAATTCAATCTCATATGCAAAATCCCTTTTGCAATATAAGATAGCATATTCATCAATTCCAGGAATCAAGATGTGGACATCTTTGGAGGGTCATTATCCTGCGAGATAGAATTTGCCCTCAAATCAGACACTAGAGGCAAGACTGATGTACTCAGGGCTGAGTTTAGTTCCTGCTTCTGGCCAAAAGCCCCAGTTGCACTTTTCTATGTCAGTATTTCCCAAAGTCTATTGTGTGGCATATTAGCACTGTGAAATGCATTAAAAATAAAGACTCTGTGGTTAAATAAGTTTGTAGATCTCTGTATCTTTGTATATCTACAATTCACATTACCACATGAAAGATTTGGCAAAGTCCTCAGGTGAAGATTTCTGTCTAATTTAATATGTTTCCCCAAATTTATTTGACTAAGGAACTGTCTTTTTATAATATCTAAATTAACATCCCAGAATCAATGTTTAATACAATGGACTTTGGGAAATGCATTTCTAAACAATACAAAGGTAAGGGGTGGGGAAGGAGTCACACATGAAAATTCACAACCCTTTTTGAATTCCCTAGAATCAGCTTGGATTATTGTCAACATCCCCATTTAGTAAATAAAGGCTGAGATCCCAAGGGGTTAATTCTTGCCCTTACTCATAGATAGTGAATGGAGGGCTATGGGGAATCGAAACAAGGAAATTTGACTCCAGCACTTGGTTCGTAAGCACTATACTTGAATGCACCTTTTAACATGGAGCCGTATTGGAGCCCCTTGGATTGAATACCACCACCCTGCTTTAATTGGCTATGGTGGGGAAGGAGCCAGCGTTACATAACATAACAACCTAAGCCGCTTCTTCAGGGGCTGTGTACAAGACAATTCTAGAAGTCGCTGAGCGAGTGTCAGGTTTACTGATTGACATGTCCGGTCTGCAGTGGAGACGGATTACAGGACAAGTCGACGGCGCAGTCCTAAAACTGTTAACACTACGGGCAAGGATTCTAAGTAGCGCAGGGGAGGCAGCACCACCTAGTGGAGAGACCAGGCGCACTACATGGAGATCGTTTTGTCTTCAAAACCTGTTCTTACCAGCAAGCAATTTGTCTAAAGCTCAGTGTTTTCTTCTGCAAACGGGATAATAGTTGGACCGCATACAATAACTGTGAGGATTACGGCAATAGAAATGCTATAACCGGTTGTTGTTACTATTATTATTAATTATTGACTTGAGGCCGACTTTTTCTTGGGGTTCTTATTCAGTCCTTTCCTTTTGCCCTCACTCAGTTAATTCAACGTCACTTGCAAGAAATGAATTTGCTTCCTGCCCTTACCACTCTGTTCTTTGGCCCTCTTAATTGAAGAGTGTTTCTGAGGGCTGCTGGGACTTCTGAGGCTGCAAGTAAATGAAAGAAAGCTCTAGGAGCTTCCCCAGAAGTATTGAGCGCTCTATGGCTCTCAGTGGAAGCTGGCTAATACCTCTTCTGCCTACCGGGGAGATGTTTTATCTCAGAAAAGAGAGGAGTCCACTCTGTTCTGATTAACTTTCTAATTAGCAAAAACTTCTTCAGGAAAGTGGCATATGCTCGATTCTTAGCTTCCAATTCTGATACTTCTGCCATTCCTCATATTTGTATGTTCTCTTGGTTAGCTTAATAGAAAACTGAGCTGGGAGCCCCAGATTCTTGTTTGATTCAACCATTTTACCTCCAAATCTGAGCCCTTGAGTCACCTAAAACAGTTCAGATTATCTTCCATTACTTATTACTTTTGGAGATTATGAAGAAAACACTTGCATTTCTGCAAATCTATAAATCTAATATCTTTGACTAAATGGTGTTTAAAATGTTCAGGGGATAATCCAGTCCAGGATCCTCTAAGTAAGAAACAAATTAGAGATGTGCTGACAGAAAAAAATATATAAAGTAGTGCAGGCCCATGAAAATTTTACCCTTTAATTTCTGGCTTCAGATGTTTCTTGTTATAAAACAAAGATAACATACCCAGACCGAAAACTCACAAAGCAAGTCACATTCGGCCTTTGACAGAAGTTAAAGTAGAGAGAACCGGTCAGAGAAACCCTTAACACTGACAGGGAAGAGAAGGTTGGAATTAACACTTTCCCTCTAAATAAGCCCTGGGGAGCCATCTGGGGAAGCAATAAGCACCCTGAATTAAAAAAAAATAGGCCTGGTATAGTCATATATGTGAAACTAAACAATTAGTATTTGGAGAACAAAACTCTGCTGACAGCTAAGTTCAGTGACAAGGTGATTTAACTTGCACCAAGTTGTTTCTGTTTATTTTAAACCTTGCTGTATCACATTATTAGAGGCAGAAATTAGAAATTGATCGGTGTGGCTTTTAATTAAAGAGTTTAATTTTAAGGAAAATGAATTAATGGATTTTTAATATATCTTTTTCAATCATTTTATCTACACCTTTGCTGGAGCAAATCCAAAAACAAACAAACAAACAAACAAACAAACAAAAACCCACAAAAAACAAATAAAGTCATTAGACCTAGAAGACAAAGAGCAGTTTCTGTGTTGAGGGTCTGCCTTGCAACTTCAAGCCTTCCACGCGCCAGGAAATGCAAAGTGGGCATAAACAATTGCCCTGGAGGGACTCATTTTGGAAGAAGCATTGACAGTTCTTTACATCTTTTAATTAAACACACTTCTAATATAGCCAGCTGTCTTCTCAGTTTCTTTTCAAGAAACGCCTTTAAAACCATCTAATGGTAGTGAATGTTTTCAAGCTAATGGGATTCGAACACAGCGTTTATCCTTCTCTTTTACATAGGCAACGGCACCTTCGGACAAACTTTTCTCCTAATTTTTTAATTAGCCAAATGTTCCAGAAAGATAAGCTGTATACAATTTTCAGCAAGGCGTAGTGGGAGCCCCATGGACCCAAACCAGACAGAACTGGGTCTGCCTGAATCCTACCAATTTTGTGAACCGGGGTCTTATTTAACTGAGTTTCTGATTCCACATCTGCAAAATAAAGGGAGTAATATGCGCCTCACATGGTTCTTGCAAGGATTAAATGAGACATTTTATTTTAAAGTACCTGACATGCCACATCGTAGATGCTTAATATATGTTATTTTCCTTTCCATTTTCCCCTTCATATGCATATATACCAGCAACATCAATTTCCTTTATATGTAAAGCTGATGCTGTTAACTTTATTAGGCTAGATTTTCCATTAAGCATTTATTCTTATTCATTAGCTAGGAGGACTGACGCACAAAGATATTAAATTATTTACTCAAGTTTAATGAATGAAATTGAAAACCTTTTTTCCCCTGCTTAACATGAATGTGCCCTTTTCAGTATGCAGAGCTTTGTTGCATTTATTCAGAAGCTATCGCTAAGTGCTTAGTTTGGAACACAGGATTAATGAGCCCGGAGACTTGGCGTTGGTCGCCATGGCAACCAAACTAGCTTTGCCCTGTTCCAAGCTCAAAGAAAAGATGCAGGATGCTTAACTCTGGTCTGCCGTAGATAACTGGGTGTTCTTTTTCATATGTCTGACTCCCCATTGCTGCTTCCAATTACTCCCTAATTCTCTTGGGAAAAAAAATTAATAAAAATGAAAAGAACATCCCAGCTTCTTTAGGGCTCCGCTTTTTCATCTGTACCACCTGCCCTCCTTCCCAAATACATTTATTTCCCCATCGGTTTCTGAAGATTTTGGCTGAATGACTCTCATTATCCTTAGCCACACAGATTTTGGGTGATTTTAACAACCACATGGATGACCACCCAATGCCCCAGTGTCTCAAAGTCTGGATCTTGTTCTTTTCACTGACTTAATCCTCTTCTCTGACCCAGTAACTCCCACCTTCTCTCATACCTCACCTGGGTCATTAGTTTCAACTGATCACTCTCCAGACAGCATGAATTCCCACATTTATCTTCTGACCATGGCGGCTCATCTTGGTAGCTTGGTTCCGTTAGAACCCCTCTCTGTGATCTCTCTGTCCCGTACATGATCCTTACTTTCCTCCTCTCTCTACCCAGTTGACTTCCATATTCCATCATTTCAATAACTCTTTTGTCAAAACCTTAAGCCCCTTCCAATTCTTCCAAGAATCCACCTGATGCAATGAATGAACCCAATTATCTACTGTCACAGTGCCTGCACCCAAGCGGCTGAGAGCCAAATAACAAAAATCACACTACAGGTGAGGTGCCAACTGTACCAGACTGGCACCACCTTGAAGTCACACACAAGCACTCAGCTGGGTCCTCAAGACTGCTCAGCAATCCAAAGGTTCTGTTTTTCTGCCTAATTTATTGCACTGTGCTCCATAATGATTGTTTTAGACCTTTTCTACCTCCTTGGTTCTTTTTTTTTGTTTAATTAATTAATTTATTTTGAGTAGAGACAGAACGCAGAAGAGCTGAGTAGGGGTGGAGAGAGAAAAAGAGAGAGAGAGAGAGTCCCAAGCAGACTCTGTGCTTGCCAGCTCACAAACAGTGCAATCATGACCTGAGCTAAAATTAAGAGTCTGACACTTAACCGTCTGAGCCACTCATGCACTCCTCAATTCTTCAAAGCTTTCCTCTCTGCCTCCACTCTCAGATCTGCTCAACCCCATTTCCCTCATCATCTGCCCTGTTATCTCCTCTCCACAAATACTCTCCTTTTGAAGGTTCGTTCATACTCACAACCTTTTTTAGTTATCAATCCCCTCCACTGTGGTTTCTGCAACCACGACTCAACTGATAATATCATCTCCAGGTCCTTCCATGTCATTAAAGTCAATGTAAGCCTTTTAATTCCCAACTTGCTAGATTTCTTAATACTATTTGACACTTATGAATTCTCTCTTCTTTAGAGAATTCTCTCTTCATAGCTAGGTATGTAATGGACGATAAACCAAAATTTATCTTGCCAGTAATAGTGACAGAATTGCTTTGGTTCAACCTCTCTCTCCTCCCTAGTTGTAGTACCTGTATTTAACTAAATATTCAATGAATACTCCACAATCAGCAACCAATATGTTCACTGCGCTATGCTGAACAAAACTCTGCTCTCATGAAACAGAGATTGGTGAGGGAAACAGATACCAATCAAAGAATTAAACAAAATTTAAGTGCCACAAAGGAAAACTAAGTGCTATGAGGATATAGAAGACACAGGGACCTAACTTTATTGAAGGGAATTCAACAAGAATGATCCTTGGAATTGATGTCTGAACTAAGGCTTTACGTGCTGGAAGTTAGCTCAGCCAACAGGAGAGGGCAGAACATTCTAGACAACGTGTATACTCCTTAATCATTCCCAGCCCTTTGGCCCAGCTCAGCACCTAGAAAACTGGCAACTAAGCCTTAACCGGAGAAGGAACCTGGCAGAGGCATTTTTGCTTTGTTTGTTTCTTTGAGAACCTGACCAACCTAAGAAAAAAGATCCAAAGATACCATGTCAAAGATTTCTCAAATCAAAGTTCCAGACAGATCCCACATACAAAACTAATAGTTAACTAACCTCATGCATACACTGAGTTTGTAGTCATTTAATGTATATCAATATCAGCAGACAGCTAAAGATTATGAAAATTTAAGGAAAGCCGTTAACAGGGTAGATAGAAACAATTTAAAAATAAAACAAAGAAAAATACTCTGGAGTAAATTTGCCAGGAAGGAAAGCATAAAGATAAGTAAATATAAAACAGGAGGGACAAGATAAGACAATTAGAGAAACAGTATAGGAAGTCCAATGTCTAACTAATAGCAATTCAAGAGACAGAGCATGCAGAAAACAGAAGAAAAGAACTCAGAAGCATTTCTCAGAACTTAGAGACATACACCTTTTGGGGTTGAAAAGACCCAGTACAGTGGATAAAAATAAACCCACCAAAGTAGATCATCATGGAATTTTAGAACACTAAAGAGAAAAAGAAAATTCTAAAACCTCCAAACAAGAGATAATAGCTCACATACAGAAGATGAAGAAATAAAATGGCTTCTAACTTTTCAGTGGCAGTCTTAGAAACTAGGAGGAAATGGAGAAATGTCTTAATTATTCTAAAGAAAAACGATTATCAATCTAGAATTCTTTGCTGTGTGAAGGTAGGATAAATGCATTCTGGGGGTTGTCTAGTCTCTTGCTCCCCCTCCCAGAAATCTACTAGAGGAGGTACTCGACCAAAATAGGCAACAAACCAAGATATAGAAACACTCAGGATACAGGGAACAGGAAATCCAACATGGGTAAGGAGCAAAGGGAGACTCTAGGGTGATAGGGAATCGAGCTCTTAGGAGGACAGCCGTTGGAGCAAGTCTGAAGGCTCCAGAAGGGATTTTTTTTGGTAAGAAAATGAAAATGACCATCTACTCATTGAATTGAAATATTTTCAAAAAAGATTAAAATGATTGGCAAAAAGTTTGGGGTTAAAATAGTGATGACCTATAGAAAACTAAAAAAAAAAAAAAAAAAAAAGAATGAAACAATTAACACCAGGGGAAGTGAAATATACAGGAAGAAGTAATCCTAGTTTACTACAAGCCTCCAGACTGTAATGTCATCATATTGGGAAGATGGAAGATAGGAAAGGTACTGGGATCAGGGAGGGAGGTAGAAAAAGAGCCAGAGTCCCATCTCCCATTATGACAAATAAATAGATTATCAGAAACTGCTCATGTTGTCACTTATTCTTTTCAATGTTACTCATAAATAAATGGCGTTTACTTAACAAAATGGAGCTAAACATCAAACTAATCAGCCAAAAGAAGTGAAAGGGGCTACCACTTAGGTAGGAGTCATCAAGAACCACGTTTTCATAATGAACCTTGAGTGTGGTAACTTCTTAAGGTCTTTCAATCAATTTTTATATTTTTTCCACTCTTCGGTTGAATATATTTTCTAGGTCTCTTAAAGTTCTCACGATATATGTAAATATATCTTTTCTTATATGATGATTTCTTGCCATTTGTGTCTGGTATGTTCAAATGCAATACCTCTGCTGAACTCAATGACAAATTCTAATCATTTGACCTTAGATTTTCTTTGTTGTTGTTGACAAACATACTGTGTGAAATAATAGCAGTTTTGTTTCCTGCTTTCCCCTCTTTGTCCATCTTATTTCTTTTTGTTTTCTCTTTGTGCCAGCAAAGACCTCCAGGACAAAGCTGGTGAGAGCCATAGCTTGTTTCATGCCTGGTTTTAAAGTCGGGGGCGGGGCGGGGGGGGGGGGGGGCTTCTAAAAGTCACCACCAAGTAGACTATCAACTTCAGAAAGCACTGCTGAAGACAGCGTCTCCCCTGGTGTGTTATAACCCTACCCGGGTCGTGCTTTTCTGGGCTGGAATACCTCTTGGGTGGGAGACATGGCCTGCAAATAAATTTCAAGATCACTCATGCAGAGCAGAATCACTGGAGACACTGTTTCTAGGAGAAACAGCAGCCAGAGATGAGGCCTTTGAGTCATTCTCTGCCATCTCAGAGAACAGGGTCTCTGGCTAGATGGAGGTTAAGAATTTCGTTGCCCATTATTTACTGTTACTGTTATGTTCTATGAATGGCAAAAGATCTTGCCCTATTTTTTTATAGTGACAAATCAAGTTTTATAATACAAAGTCGCTTTTAAAATTGAATTTAATAAGTAATGTCAGTTTGAAAAAAATATTAAATTCATATTGTACAGGTGGTACTAGACATACAGCAGATGGGGCGAAAACCCCCAAAGTTGTTTGCAAAGGACAGGGATGGTCATATTTGTGCTGTGCCGACATATCATTGAAGAGCCGGAAAGACACGGGAGGTGACAGACTGGGGCCGGGGATGCCCGTCAAGCCAGCACATCTACTTCTTGACTCAAGGGAAGTCCGATGACATTCTTGCCTTGCTATGTTCTCATCATTGAATAAGGACTCTCCTAACATGCGGGTCACTCGTGTCGTTGGCACACCAAGTAGCAGGGGACGGTCTTTTAAAAGGCAGGGTCTCCTTTACATTGCCCTCATGCAACATTCTGGTCGGAAACATTTGAATTTTTATGGCTTTCCTGCAGTAACAAATTTTCCTCCAACTGTCAGGATTTGCTTCATGCAGAGTAAAGCAAACAGCTTTCATTTTCCTCTTACGAATGGGAATAGGTAGAAATAATATGCTGCTATTCAGCAGCTGAACCTGACCTGACTCTCTTTATTCGTAGGGAAATGCAGGATTCACAGAGAGGACATTTTCACTGAGGTAAATAAGCCCTCTCAACTGATGAGCGCTATTATACTAATACCAAAGGAAACAAAGGCCAGAAGATGGGGGGCATTAAGTAGAAAGGCAAACAGAAAAATAGCAGACAAAATCCAGCATGGGGACAAAGCAGGCTCTGCAACGGTGAAAAACTAGGGGAAAATCCTTTAAGCGAAAATTGCATGCAATTTTTTGGCCTCAATTAGCCTTTTCCACAAAGAGCACTTTTTTCCTACAAAGAGTCCATTAAATAGCAAATGAAATTACATCGGTTTTCAGTTGCCATGGCATTGGTTCTTCCTCTAATGGACTTCCCTGGTCTGGAGTTTAAGGTTAGCCTGACTTACTTCCCTTGTCTGTGTGCTGTCTCAACTCCCTGTGTCCAGCCATAAAGTGATGTATGTGACTTCTCAAAGTGCCTACAACATAATCCAAGAGAGAGAAAATTCATCCCTTAACTATCGCCCCGAGAAAGGGTGAAACTGACCAACAACCGCATTTCATTAACCACGAATATAACAGTTTCCGTTTATTAGATAGCAGTTCCCATCCATGCGCTCTAGGCGCCCGGAGCCATTCCCAGATCAGTCAGAGACCATTTATTGAGCACTTCCTATGTGCCAAGCACTGTCCAGAGGCTAAAGACATAAAAATGCAAAAGAAAGACTGTATGATGCTCACAGTCTTCTAGAGTTTCCAGACTAGGAGATCTACTATAAGCCCTTACCTTTTCCTTCTATTTCTCCATCCATAAAATGGGTGGAATTTTCCCCATTTATTTGATTCACAATTTTGTTTTGCTTTGGATATATTTGCCAGGCACCACACTTAAAAAAAAAAAATACATGTTACCCTAGGAGTAAGGATCTAGAACTACAAAGTGGCTTTTCTGAAGTCATTTAGCTACAGCCAAACATTAGCTATGATACCAGGTTTGACTCTGATAATTTGGATATGATTTTCTGATATGCACAATTCATATATACTTTTTAGAAAAATAAATTTATGCAGTTTATACTGTCCTCTAAACTTCTTTTTTAAAAGTTTTCCATGTCAATGAACATTTTTTAACAACATAATTTTTAATGTCTATCTGATATGGAAGTAACAAAGCTTGAAATCTTCCTATTATGTATGCAAATATTCTTCAGTTTTTCAGTTATATAAGTAAATCTCTGAGGGCAAAAATAAATCAGACAAAATTTTTGTGACTCTAAATATATTTAAATATGAAGAATACTAATATATATTTTTTAAGTTGTGTATTTTAAATGTATTCCTCAACCAGTCAAAGCTTCTGATGCAAAAATATAAAGAAAACATAATATAACTACAATATTTTGAAGACTCACAGAATTAGGAAAAAGTCTCTTAATTTCTGGTGTCCTACAGACTGCATGATTAAGCACAATTCTATTACATGATAAACGTCTTCCTTCTGTCTCCTTAGTTATCTCTTTGATTCAGCATATAACCCTGTTTAGAGTTAATACCGAAAGTTTGAATTGGGGGCTTTACGAAATGACAGACCATCTCGGTCAAAAGGTACAAAATTAGCCCTAAATCCTAGAGGGGGAATTTCTTAGTTACAAAAGGTTCCAAGCTTGCAACATTGCCTGCCAGCTGGTATCCATTCATATCCCATTAAGAGTGTGTGAGAGCACATCCCTGTGTGTGTCAACAGATGTACCCTCAGCATTTGTATCTTTGTTAAATGTAATAAATAACAACAAAAGCACCTGTCATTCAACTAACATTTTATTGATAACCAAGGCAGGTGATCATTAGGCTAACTTTATTTGCTGTTTATATACTTGTGTTCCCCCCTTCCCCGAAATACTTTGTTCTTTGTTTCTCTCTCTCATTCTTCGTTGTTAATCTCCTTACTTTGCTTTCTCTAATTCATCTTTCTTTTCTTTATGGCTTTGGCCTTTGATGCCATGGATCTAAGAGTAAGTAGATCGTTAATTGACTTCCACTTTTCCTCCTTGATTGTTATTAGCCTAATTCATTAGTGTCAGCCTAAAGGGAGTTGACGTTGCTTGGTCGCTCCCAACCTCTTTACTCCTTCTCATCTCCAGGTGGTCCTGCTATGGCAATAGAGATAAAGAAGATGTGCAAAATGCCCTTCTCAGGGAAGGAGACTCCCTCTGATTGCAGCTTTCTGTCAGTCTGTGGTTGATGAAGTCACATGAAAAGTTAATAATTCAACAAATAACATAATTTCTTAACTTTCTAAAAATTTTAAAAATGAAAGCCTTAAAATATTAAATTAGTGAATTAAAATAAAAATTAAAATTAAAAAAAGGTCTAAAAACCATCCGTGAATAAGCAAGTGTGAACAGTGGTGATGGCCACATGCTGTAGGTAGGTAAGCCCCAGTAGACACCTGCCCCTCTCCATGTTCTCTGCACTAGACCTTTCCCCTCAGGCAGGCAAGAAGGAGGATTAATAGGGACTGATTTTCCCTCCCACCAGATATTTACAGGTTGAGAAGACCATGGCATCTTTAAACTTGTTCTCCCATTCTTTCCCCCATGACCCTTCTATGTCTCCCCACTCTCCTCAAAATGTCCACCCTTTCTGCTCTTGTGTTTGGCTGATGACTTTGCCTCATACATTAATTGAGGGGGGGACGTTTTCATATATGAACCCCTTCATCTCACCACTACTGTATCAATGAACACTCTTTAAAGATATCTTTGACTTTATGGGGTGCCTGGGTGGCTCAGTCAGTTAAGCCTCCGGCTTCGGCCTAGGTCAGATCTCACGTTCGTGGGTTCGAGCCCCACATCAGGCTCTGTGCTGACAGCTAGCTCAGAGCCTGGAGCCTGCTTCAGATTCTGCGTCTCCTTCTCTCTCTGCCCCTCCCCCTCTCATCATGCTCTGTCTCTCTCTGTATCAAAAATAAATAAAACATTAAAAAAAATTTTTTTAAGTATCTTTGACTTTAGACCATCTGTTAAACATGGGGGTGTATTTCACAGTGTCTGGATTTCACACCATCTCGACCTCAAAGATTTGAACCTCTCCGTTATTCTCTCTTGTGCATTTTCAATGGCTTGCTTTCTCTAAATCATTCCCTGCAGCACGCAAACATTTCCTTTTATCTCCAAATACAGATAACACTCTCTTGTGTGCCCCAACCCCCTTGCACTCAGGCTCCTCGCACATTTACATGTGCGGCCAGACATTTGTCTTTTTAACAGTCATCTATATGTGCCGTCCCTAGTTTCTGACCTCTTATTCATACCTGATACCATTCTAATCTGGTTTCTACCCACCATTTCACCCAAACTTCTTTTGTCAGTGATGACTCTGTCACCGTCACCTAATCTAATGAACATCCAATTATGTCTCTAAAGTAGCCATTGATACAGCTGACCACCTCCTCCTTCTTGAACCTGCCTCTTTCTTAGTCCCTATGATGCCAAAAACGCTCCTGGGTTTCCTTCTATTTCACTTACCAATCCATTTCACTCTCACCATTCTGCTAGTATCTAATGTAAGAATTTATTAGGGCTTGGTCCTAGATTCTTTTTTTGTCTTTCCAACACTCTGTATCCAAATGATTTCATTGGCTTCAAATACAATCTATAGGCCAACAATTCCTAAACTTACAGCTTTAGTCCAGACCTCTGTTCTGAAATCCATATGTTCATGTCAAGTGCAGCCTTGACTCATTCACTCTGAGGTCTAAAAGAAATCTGAAACTTCCCATGTTTAAAATTGATCTGGGGAAACTCAATCTAATTCTGAGGCTTAATATAAAACTACAGCAATCAAGTGAGAGGAACATTAGCAAAAAATATATAGATCAATGGATTCATCCATTTCTGGCCACTTGATTTTTGACAAAGATACCAAGGCAACTCAAAGGTGAAAATATTGTCTTTTCAGTAAAAGATGTTGAAGCAGTTGGATATATAAGATAATTTATCCATATATAAAAAAGGTCAACCTCAACCTGTACTTTATATAATATACAAAGTTTAACTCAAAATAAGCCAAACACCTAAAAGTAAGACTTAAAATTATAAAATCTTTAGAAGGAAACATAGAAGAAAATCTTTGTTACTGAGATTAGTCAAAGATTTCTTAAGTAGGACACTCAAAGCATAAATCATAAGAGGTAAAAAGTGATAAATTGAATTTATTCAAATTAAATATGTTTGCTCTTCAAAAACAGAAAGAATGAAGGGTCAAAGAATGAATAAAAACATTTGCAAACCTCATATCTGATAAAGGGCTAGTATCCAGAATATATAAAGAGCTCTCACAAATCAATAATAAGAAAACCAACCACCCATTTTTCTAAAGGGGAGAGGAAGCAAAAGATATGAACAGATATTTCACCAAAGTGAACACACAGCTGGCAAGTAAATACCTGAAAACATACTCAACATCCTTAGTCATTAAGGGGATTTTAATTAAAATCATAATGAGATACTTTATATACTTATTCAATTTGCTAAATAAACTTTTCTTTGAATCTGACATTACCAAGTTCTGGCCAGGATGGAGAGCAACTGAACTCATACATTGCTGGTCAGAACACAAAATGTACAACTACTTTGAAAAATAGCAGTTTTCTTCTAAATGTATCATACTATCCGTCATCCCACTCCTCGGTACTTACCCAAGAGAAATGAGAATCTGTATAAAAATGTTTATATCAGCTTTTTTCCCAAAATTGTCCAAAACTAGAAACAATTCAAATGTCCCTCCACTAGGGACCAGATTAATTGTGTTGCATCTATATACAAAATACTACTCAGCCATAAAAGATTCCATATACTGGCAAATGCCACCACATGGATGAATCTCAAATGCATTATACTAAGTACAAAAAAACAGATCCCAACAGCTACATATTATATAATTTAATTTATATGACATTCTGAAAAAGACAAAATTATAGGGACAGAAACTACATCAGTGGCTGCTGGAGGTGGGGTTAAAGTGAGGTGCTTAACTACAAAGGACATCAGGGAACTTTTTGAAATGACTGTGATGATGGCTTTATGACTATGTGTTTTTCAAAAATACTGAATTTTACTGTGTGTAAATTATAGCTCTATAAACCTGATTTTTAAAAAACTAATTTAATGATCTTTATCACATATATTCTTCTTCCTCAACTGTCTTCATATTTAAAAAAAAACAATGGCACCCAGGTGGCTCAGTCAGGTGAGCATCTGACTTTGGTTCAGGTCATGATCTCATGTTTGGTGAATTCAAGCCCTGCGTTGGGCTCTCTGCCCATGCAAAGCCCATTTTGGATTCTCTGCCTCCCTCTTTCTCTGCTCTTCCCCTGCTTTCTCTCTCTCTCTCTCCCTCTCTCTCTCTCTCTCTGTCTCTCTCTCTTATCTCAAAAATAAATAAAAACATCAAAACACCTTTTTTAAAATGGCCACCACCCACCCTTTTTCTAAAGTCAGAAGTCTGGCAAGGATGCTTGAAACTTCCTTTTCCTTCAGCCATCATCTCTATATAATCCATCTCCAAATGCCCCCAACTCTGTTTCCAAAATATATTGCAAACCCATCTTCTATTCTTTCTCTCCAAGTTTGCCCCTTGGTGCAAATCACCACCCCTTCTCATCACACTGTTACAATAGCTTTGCTGCTGGTCTGTCTGCTTCCGTACCCGGGCTCCTCTAGCCCTGCTCCTGTATGACTCCAGAATGATGATTTTGAGTGAAAATTAAACCATGTCATTGCCTTGCTTAAAACTTTTCAGTGGCTCCATTTCTAAACCTCATACCTTGGCCTCAACAAGCTGTATATGATCTAACACAGCCAGAGTCATCGTGTGGCACTCACTCCCAGAACACTCTTGTCCCTCCCGCCCACACACCCATGGGCAAACGACCTTCTTCCATTTGTTGAATAGGTCAGGTGTTTTGCTCCTTAGCAACTTTGTACATACTAGTCCTTCTACCTGGATTCTTCTTTCTCTTGGCTCCTTTTTTCCCTTTGTCTTGGCTCCTTTTTTAGTGGCTATTCCCTCTTGTTCATAAAATTTCAGCTGACACATCATATCTCTAGAGAAGTCTTTACACATTTTATAATAGTTCACTCCTGACATTGTCTTCCATAACACCCCATTTTGCTCCTTTCCCAATTAACCATTATATATTTTTGAATTTATTTTGCTAGTATTTATCTCTCCTACTGGAATATAGCTTCTTCTTTTTTTTTAAGTTATTTATTTATTTTGAGAGAGAGATAGAGGGCAAACAAGGGAGGGGAAGAGATAGAGGGAGACAGAGAATCTCAAGCAGGCTCTGCACTGTCATCATCAAGCCCAATGCGGGGTTCAAACTCAGGAACCATGAGACCATGACCTGAGCCAAAACCAGGAGTTGGACGCTTAACCAGCTGAGCCACCCAGGCGCCCCTAGAATATAGCTTCTTGAGGGCAGAAACTGTTTTTATTTTTCAGTTCCTTAGCACATTAACTGAAACATCATAAGAACTAAATCAATATTTGTTAAATAAAGGTGTAAACTAATAAGTCTCCTAAAACGAAAGAGTAATTATTTCAGTGTGATCATCACTAAATAACTTGGACCAACACATATAGTTATACAATATATATATGTATATATAGTTTTTAGGGCCCTCTAAATGAGGCTTATGAATGAGATGCCTGCTTCATTACCTAAAGTAGGTAAAGGTCACCAAGTTCCAAAACCATAGGTGTACAAGTAGATGACAATGCCAGCCATCTAGAAAGGCTTACCTCTCCAAACCAATTGCTTGGCACAGAGAATGGAGCTAGGAGTTGTACAGAAGTGTAAAGCTGTGTGTCCACTTAAGGAGTAGCAATTCAGCTTTGCTCCATGGTCACAGAGGATTTTAACACAATCCAAGTTGGCCATTTCACAAGCCACATGAAGGGGGGTTTTCCCATTGGGTCTACAGTTGATTGTAGCGTTGTGGTCCAGTAACACCAGAAGACACTCCACGTGACCAAACAAGACAGAGAGATGCAGACCTGTTGCCCAGGAAGACTTTAATTTATAACTAGGCAGCCAATAACCTGAAACAGAAAAGGAAGAAAGTTTCATTTCCTGGTATAGGATTTTTCTCTGTTTTGTGAGGTTTTTACAAAGTCTTTTACTTTGGTCGCATTTATAAAATTGTGGGGAGTGATTCAGATGTTGTAAACTAGTAACTGATGGGCCGGCAATGTTAGTTTAGAATACTTGGATATGCAGTGTGACAGGCACTGGTGAGTCTCTCTGTCTCTACTATTCTCCATTGTCTTGTTTCTTTATCTACTTTATCTTCCTGGCCCTTCAAGGCATTTGAGTTTGAGACCTCATTTACATGATTGTATTTTATTTTACATGGTGAGTTACATGAGACTCTTATTAAGTCCCCAGTTACTGTCTTGAGTGATTCCTAAGCTGTTAGTTACAAACTTAAACTTTTTATGCTTACTTTGCTGGTTGTTGTCAGTCTAACATATGAATGTAGTTAATGTCTTTAAAAAACTTGTCATGCCGAGATTTTATTTGCCGGCCTGTTGGTTTATACAATACCTCTTTCCAAAGAAGAATTTAAGGCAACTCATAAATGTTACACAATATAAGATTTTTTTGATGATCTAGAAAACAAGGGCAAAGGGTAAAAGTAAGGTAGGAAAATAGACTGTGGTCAATGGGTAAGATAGGTACACAAAATATAAACTGTGTCCTATACACTAGAACCACATTGTAAATTTGCCTTTGAACTTCCTAGCAGCCAAAATAAATGAAAACATGATGTATTGCACAATTAACTATGCCCACAAGCTATACACAAATTAATTGCTCAGGAGAAGCATAGCTGTTCCTAGAACTGAGATCTTAGATAAATTTTTCCCATTAGTTGTTGGAAATGTTCTCTCCCCCCCTCAACCCCCCATCCCTGTCTCTCTGTCTCTCACATGTCTCACAAGCTATAACAAACTTGACTGTAGAAACCTTTCACTGTCAATACCTAGAGCCATGGCATTAAGCTCACTATGAGCAGGTAACGGAAAATAGCTTCAGAAAGATAAAATATTGATGGCAGGATGAAAACAAGGGCAAAGGGTAAAAGTAGAGATAACTCAACAGCTTAGAAAAGACTCGAGGACTGAAACAACAAAGTATATTTTAACATGGATAAAACAGAAGTTTGCTTTTAAGTCATAAAATTCCACCATACAAGTACAAGGTAGGTGGAATACGGTTTTATGGTAATCTATTTGAGAAAAGACCTAGGGATTTGGGTTGACAGTATTCTCAAAAGGAGCCAACAGTGGGATGGAGCTGGCAAAAAGCTAATATGATCTTAAGCTATGTTAATAAAACTGAAGTGCCCCAAACAAAAGAGGTAAAAGTTGTATTCTTTACTGGTTAGATGAGATCAGAATAAATTCAGAATATTGTGATTACTTTTGGGCACCAATGAGGAGCATCTGGAAGGCACTCAGAGGATGATGTCCACATTACCAGTGGGCCTGGTGGTCAGGAATCAAAACCCTTTCATTTAACTGAGATACTTAACACACATGCTACTCCTGGGTATTTATCCTATAAGTATGGTCACTCTTGAGTGCAATGCCCTATAGGGGCCACTGTATTGCTCAACTTCTAAGGACATGATCTGTATTGAACTTTGTGAAAAGTATAAAGTTCTCAGGAGTTATAACCTGGTCTGTGAACAAGAGCATGCACCACCCTCCAGCATAGTTCTTAATGGTTAACAATTGGAAACAATTTCAATCCTCATCCATAGGAGATTGTTTTAAAAATTATGAGGCATCCATACAATGAATACTATACAGCTATTATAAAGAAGAGAGCAGTTCTGTGGACACTGATGTGGAAAAATCTCAAGGAACATTATTGACAAAGAGAAGCAGGGGCTGACCAGTGTGCATAATATGCTATCATATGTGAAAATATTTATCAACACCTAGAACAAGAAATTGGTTATAGTGGTGGTCCCTAAGAACTGGGGGCTAGGAGACAAGACCATAGATTTATGTGTCTTTGGATGCCCCCTTTGAACTTTTAAATTCACATGTAATATTTGTAAAAATAAGTAAAATTAAAATAAGCTATTGCCCCCCTGTTTGCAGGTGAAAAGATAATTTAGTTTAAAAGGCCATTTATAAGGATGTACACAATACTAATTAATCCTGAGGTCATGAATGAACCCAACCTGAAGTTTGCCTTTCTGTAGCCTATTCTCCAACCTAGACACACACACACACACACACACACACACACACACACACACACATCCTTTTTTCATTCCATATAGAATTCTATGGCTATTTTGCTTTCCATCCCTCTCAACGCTCCCTTTATTCAAATCTGCTCTTTAAGAGGAAATCCAAAGTTAATTCACACTAAAGTCTAATGAACTGAGAAGGGTTTAAAGTGTGACCCTCTTTGGATTATCTGAATTTATGTAGGAATCTGTATTCAACTAATGGAACTGAGTGCTAAGAAACTAATTTGAGATTCCAGATGCTGAGAAAGGAAGGTATTTGTTGTTATGGACTTTTCTCTGGCAGAGATGATTAGTATCACAGGCACTCTGGGCTGTGGAATTGTCATTCCTGCGCCTGTAATGTATGTGTGTGTGTGTGTGTGTGTGTGTGTGTGTGTGTGTGTGTGTGTGTAAACAGGCACTCACACTACATGTGTATGTGTATGTACCCATTTATACAATTCTATTAGCTATGTACTTTGAATCTGTCTTCTGAGAAGAATTTTCAGGCTATACAGTATGCAACCTGCTTTTGATAATGAATGAATCGCATTAACACCAATACTTAATCAGTCATTGTAATGCTCCAATCTCCTCAACAACCAATTTGCAAAGCCAGTCTCTTCTAATTGTCTTGGAAAGAAGCTGGTTCCAGATCTGGGAACCACAGTATATTTTGCCTGCTGATTAGCAGCAAAGATTTGGCAGCTCTATGCACCAATTGATTGGAAACTCGCGCCTGCTTCTGCAATGGGAAGAAAAATGATCCGGGAAAGGAAGCAGTAGAGAGCTGATTAAGAAAACACCATTTTGATGTAAAATCAAAGAAAACACAGAATGTTAGCACTGGAGGGAAGATTATCCAGTCCAAACCTTTCATTTTCCAGATGAGAAAACTGCCACTTTTTCAGCCTGCTAGACACCGCCTCAGTCCAAGCTAATGGACTCAGGATATCTGCAATGCAGGGTTTCCATCTGTCTTTGTCTTTGCGAAAGCAGAATAGGTTTAGGGCCAAGCCTGCTTCACAAATCACAAAGAAGGAAAGAAGATCCTGAATGCATCTATAATATGCCACAGTTCTGATATGGAAATCCATTTGCTTGTTGATGTTTTTCCTTCTTCCTGGATTTCCAGTAGCACCTAGAGAGTCTCTCCTGCCCTTTTATTACATGAATCTGTCATCCTTAGCCTCTCAGCCCCTTTCATCTGCCTGTCATTTGCTCATAATCATTAACCAATAAATCAGCCAGCCCAGAGGCAGCCGGGTTTGGGGACTCAGCCCACCTGCTGGGTGAACTTGTGGCTCTAATTCTCTTCTCCTAGATGGAAATGTTGGTAGGAGGATGGCAACAAGACACCATCGCCGGTGGCCATAAAAGCCGAATAGAGAAATAGGAAGGGGACAGATCATATGTCTTGAAGTATGTCTTGAAGCCATGTTGCAGAACCTTTTGGTGGTGGTATGTGTGTTGGAGGAGGTTCTGGATTCTGGATAATTCAAACCTCGGTGTACAAGAAAGTCTTCTGTAGAGAAAGGAAGAGTCCATAGCAAGAAGGCCACCCACATACACTCACACTTTAAATTGAGGCTGCAGCCACGGGTCACTCTGTACCAAGGAGCAAGAGTGTCCTTTCCGTGCCACCTACGCTCTCGGAGGGCCAGAGCTGAGGTAGAGCCTCTCCAAGAACCACGACGATGCAGCACCTAGTAACATTCTTGTCTTCATACTGAAATGCATCAGAATTTGTTCTCTAAAACATAACCAGCAACAGTAGCACCATCACAGAGATACAGTTCGCTAATCGAGCATCTTCATTCTTTACACTCCGTCTTCTTTCCAGGGCAGGACTGTCCACGGGCTTTGGAACCTAGCGTGTGATTGATTCTTAGCGTCTGTCTTTCCAAGAGCCGGCTTCTGCTCACCTCTGCAGATGCCAGGGTGCCGTCTGTGTGCTCAGACGAGCACAAAGTCCAAGAATGGAGCAGAACCTGGCAACGAGGTTCTGAGGGCTGGGGGCTGAGGAAGCCGCTGCCCCCCACTAACCTAAGCCTTTCACGCCCCGCCCCCCCCAGGTCTGCAGTCTGTGCAGCCATGGCTCTAAGCGCTCTCCTTGAGCCAAGTGTTTAACTGAGAAGAGAAAGGACTACAGATCCTCTCCCCTATGCAAAAACCCCACAGAGACTCTCAAATACAGGCCCTGCCCATGTGGATTTATAGTATCTACAGCTACTTTTCACCTTCCCCAGACCATGACACATAATCTGTTTATATAATTTCCCCTTCCTAACATCATAGATTATCAGCATGCAGGAGATTTAGAGAAGGTCCTGACAAAGCCTCCACTTTACAAATAAGAATAAGATTAAGTAGCATAAAGGGCTCAGGCCTGTATAACTGTACTGACAGATCCACTCAAACTCTGACTCCCCTGAATCTTTAAATAGCCACGGGTGATCTGACACGCATTTCACTTCCGAACCAACAGCACTTGTAGGCAAAAGTCCTAAGAGGATTTTAGAAGTTCCACCCCTACAAAAATATGCAGAGTAATTGTGTGTGTGTGTTTAATTTAAATGTGAAACCAAAGAGATATGCCTGAGTAACTGAGTGGAGAGCCCCTCGCTCAGGAAATATGGTGAGGAGAAAAGCATTTGGGCCATCTTCTGGAAGAAGGACTTGATTTGGCCCTGTGTTTGGGGGGGATGTATACATCCCTGGTAAACTTTCAGCTAAACCTGGGCTCTGAGACCGTTATCAGCTATAATGTTATCTGAGTTCCAAGAACCTAACACATGAGAAGCCTCTTACAGCCAAAGGTTAGACTCGTCGCTCGTGGCTGGATTAGCAGACACTTGCTCTGCCCATGTCCACATATTTACACGGTCCTGAAGGATTATAGACTGACGCACAATTCTTGACTATTTTTTTAATAGCTAATATTTTCAGGATAAATCTCAGAACTTTCCCCAGGAAAGAAAAAGAGAATCAGCTTGAAATGCAAAATTTAACAGAAAAAGTTAGAGCACCCAAGGAGGTATAAGAACCCTAAGATCAGAATAGTAAAAGTAGGAGGGCGAATTTCTGGCAAAGAAGAACATGAAGTGATAAAGAGATTATTCATTAAGGGAGTAGAAATAAGAGCTTTCAAGATATTTGGGAGGAAGTTGTGACTTAGTAAAGTAGATAGAGTACCTGCCAGAAAGTTTTCCTGTGAAATCATTCATTGGTTATTTTAATTAAAAATATGACTACCAACCAAAGTAGCTGCTGCTGTGGGCCATAAACGAAGTGCTTAGAGTGCATTACACTGATTAACAAAAGGACTCCGATTAACCTTGCTGACTAGGGGATTTCATACCCAAGAGATACGTATGATATTCTGCTTGTATCATTAGCATGCCAAGGCTCAGACATCAGAAAGAGAATCGAAATGTGTAGTTGGAAAAACGTTGGGAAACAGCTTTATGGATGTTGGCATTTCTGTGCAGAGAACGCTGGTGAGAACCAATAAAAATTAGCTCCGGGTTTTCTTCCAGATCCTGCATTCACTCTGGATCCTGCATGATCGGCTCATAGGAAACTTCCTGTCAAGGAAAACCCTTGACCTCACAATTACTTCTTGCATGGGGCACTTCAAAAGTTGAGCATGTATTTAACTTTTCTTCATGGCATTCTCATTTGAAAGTGGCCGTCTGGTAAAAGGAATTTCGCTTGCTTGTTTTTCCTTCAAAGAAACATGTCTCTGCTATGCTCCTGGAATTATCCCAAATGCCAACCGGAATGTTTTTAATGTTTGCTTCACAAAGTGTGAGACAGGTTTTTTTTTTTCAATTAATAAAAACATGATTTTATCTGATGATTTGATTATGAAGTCTAACATCACTTTAAAAAAATAGAGCAAGTTCTCTCTAACTTCAAGAATCATTTTTTGGTACTGGGTCTGGGTCAGCCTCACAGCTTGAACCTGACCTGTGGGATTTTGTTCTCTATCGCTTGAGATGAGGAAGCAGAAGTGAATTTCTAGGTGCTTTGTTCTGTCTTCCTAACAAAATCCACATTTACATTTGCTTCTGTTAGTGTGTCAGTTAGACTGTGGAATTTGGGGAGCAACATTTAGAAACCAGGTTGATTTCCTCATCAACAGATTTCTTAGTTGTCTTTCCAAAAATTATTAACTGACTTGTCTACTAGCTTAGACATATCATATTTAGCGGGAAAAGTATGGTCACTTTCTGAAATTCTATGAAAAATGCTGTATGTCCTAAAATAAGTAAAAGTGGTTGGAGATTAATTGTACCCTGGTTGATCTGCAGGACAATGAAATGTTGAATGTGGGTTATATTATTAGTCACACAGGCAAATTTAAAGGTATCATGGTATCTCTCATAGGTTTGAAATTGTCTGCCTAATAAGCTACAAAATAATTAAAATCTGCAGATTCTGACACTCTAAAAGTAAACAGGTAGTGTTTCTGTTTCCACATCTGGATGCTGGCTGTATAGGTTTGTTTATTTTGTGAAAAATAATCACGCTGTACACTTATGATCTGTACACCCTCCTGTTTAGAGCCTTTCAAAAGCACTTGAAAAAATAAACTAGTGCATAGCAATTTAATAGCATTCAAGATCCAAAAGGTTTACTAGGATTTCGTGAAGTCTCACAAAGTTTAATCCAACCACATACCCTTCAAGGCCACACAGAAAAGGGTCTCATTCCTCAGCATTATTCAGAAGGGAACTAACGCTAACTAACTCATTAACCAGTGAAACATGCTCAGCTCTACGATGTTCCCAGGAATCCCTTTGTGATTTAAGAAATTGATATAACCACTCAGGTCAACTTGGCTTGGCTAGCAACTAGGATTCTATTTATCACTTCCATTCCTGACTGAAATATTAAAAGGTTTGATAATTAGGCTGGAAGACATGTGAAAATGTGAAAAAAATTAAAAGAAGCTTTGAAGAAAGATGAGGCTTTAATCTGGGTTTAAGATTGAAGGGATAGATTCTCATACCCATAACGTGTACTTCTTTCTAGCCATACAAATATGTGCGCATGCCCACATCCATGCGGTTCCTGTATAAACCCTGAGGATATGACCACACATTCTATTGTTCCTGTGCATACATTTACCTGGCATGCATAAGAATTGAACTCTACTTTTTTCCTTTCCCAGAGGGTGTAATTTGCTGTTTCCCTAATTGAAAGCCACATCCTGAGGTCCTAACACATTGAAAACACCTATTAACATGAATAAATATTTAGCTCTGTGAGGACCACAGAAGTCGGGTCATATTGACTGAAAGGATTAAAAACACATCTTGTGACTCAGGGGTGTTGACACCATTGGAAGCAGGAGAAACAATACCTTTCCTCCCTGGAGTCTGCCCTAAAACTTCCTTTCTCACAATGTCAGAACCTCGGGTGATCCATGCAGTTTGGCATGTTTCGGAGATGCGAAAAGGCAGTCTTCACAGCTCAGTGTCACATAAATTAAGCCGACTTGGACCTCTGTTATTTTACATTAGCACAAATATAAGCTTAAAAACTATCTAAAAAATGTATTTAACAGACAGTCTTTCGCTGAGCAAATCCATAAGGTGAAAGTAATCTGATTATATGGGACACACTCCTTCTTTTTAACAGAGCCCAATCAACTACTTAAAAACAAAACAACCAGACCTCTTCATTATCCTTCAGTTAAAATAGCAATATCGATATATGATAAAGCCCTCCAGTGAAAGTCACAAACACAGTAACTGGCCTCCATGTTGTATTCCTTCAGAACTAGCAACCAGGATACAGTAAATTACTGTGAAAATATATACCATTAACATTGCTTTCTGAAGTTTGATGGCACTGATGATTTGTATGTGAATGGAAAGTACTTTCCACCTGAAAAAAGGATTGCTATCTCTCTGCAAATGCTGCACACAAGACCTTATCATCTATTTTGTTTAAACAGAAGTGATGGAGAACACGGTGTTTGCTTGTAGTCCGCTCACCAGATGGCCTCGCTACTCAAGTTCCCCGTTAACAAGCTGATTCGGGAAATCAGAATCTGCACATTTCTAATTAGTTTTTGATTTCTTAAGTGTGGATTCTAGAAAATCCCCAGATAAAGAAAATTCAGTTCACATTCGAACTGCCTTAGTTCCTTAAAAAGCAGTGATTCTGTATAGAGGATATCTACAAGTTTGATCTATTCTTGTAACCAAGGGAAAAAGTTAACTTTTTGGTGTTTTTGTTTTCAGATTTTTGCCTGAACTGAAAACTCATTGACATGTTGAGGACCATCAGGGTGCCTCAATGCAGAGCCTTCCCCATTCAGTAACCCTCCACATGGGGTCAAAACCCTCTGTTTCATCCAGATCGAAACAGAAATGATCTATCTTTGAGTGGTTTTATTAATAGAGAGTTAGCAACCTGTCCCCAAGCAGCCACACTGTCTGGAATAGATTTTAGCAGTCCGTTTAGCCATAATATGGAGATGTTTTCTTTATTCTATGTCATTATAGGCAGAAGAAAAGTCAGAAACAAAAGCAAAGTACACTAATAAATATGATTATTCATGATTTCAAATTCTAGACACAAGGATAGAGAAAGAAGACAAAAGAAAAGAAAGGATGAAAAATACACATTTATACCACCCAGGATGCTATCTTGTTAAAAAAAGAGAAAAGATTAAATGAAATAATTTAAAAATACATACTGAAACCACAAGAGCAGCTTGTTTCGAGTGGGTGACCCACGCTGTGCATTTAAAACAAATCCATTTTCCATCAAGTTTACATTTACACCTATAATTTTTACCTTGTTTATAAGATGCCAAAACCATATTCTCATCTTCAACTTCAAAAACTGTGTCCACATCTATTTGCCTTTGGATTAAAATGGCCTTCAGTTTTCCGAAGTCATTTGACTTTAGAGCCTCAAGAAAATTTCTTTTTACTAACTTGGCAGCTGCAGATTTAGTGACAGGGGTGCTGCCGCCTTCCATCCTTCCTCTCCCTCTGGAAGCTTTGTTGTGATTTATCAGGAGAGCAGCACCAAGCAAACAGGCACACGCGAGAGCCCACAAACTGTCGGCTAATTTTATCCCAAAGTTATGCTGATCCGTTCTATTTATATAGGGATCATTTCAAACTTCAAAATATCCTTCTTGGCTGTCACTCCCTTTTCAGGTCTGTTAAACTGGTTCTATACTAACTAATTCATTGAATAATATATCGTGTCAATATCAAGGAAAACCCTCACCACACATTTCGGAGAACAAAATGTCAGTATTATTTCTTACATGATCAAAGCAATAGTGTTAGATTTAAAAGTTCTTAGTGCTTTTTTTTCCCCCCTCAGTAAAAACATCTGGTGCCCAACTGGAGATCCAGCCTTGCTTTGATTAACCAATAAGCAAAAATGAAGGTTTGTTACAGTTGCTGGTATATGGGTTCCTGCAAACCTATAATAATTGTGTAATGTGAGCCTGCAAACCCAAGCCCTGTTGTACACATCTGAAAACAAACAGAAGGTTTTCAAGTGACATAGACTTGAAAAGTTTCAGTGTCATGAAAGAAAGTGAGCCAGGGTATGGTGGTAGGACTGAGATTGAAGAAACAAAAGAGCCAAGTGCAATGAGTGGAAGAACTTCATTTAATTCTATATTTTAAAAAGTTAGCACAGAGTATATATTGGGGACAATTGTGGAAATATGAATGTAAATGAGATATTACTTCATACTATGGAAGTATTGTTGATGTGTCAAGTGTGGTGGAGGTATTGTGGTTATGTAGAAACATATTCTTTTTTTTATTATTATTAATAGTTTATTACCAAGTTGGTTTCCATATAACACCAGTGCTCTTCCCCACAAGTGCCCTCCTCCATGGCCATCACCCCCCTTCCCCTTTCCCCTTCCCTCTTCAGCCCTCAGTTTGTTCTCAGCATTCAAAGGTCTCCCATAATTTGCCTCACTCCGTCTCCCCAACTCTTTTCCCCCCTTTCCCCTTCCCATGGTCCCCTGTTAGGTTTCTCCTGTTAGACCTGTGAGTACAAACATATGGTATCTGTCTTTCTCCGCCTGACTTATTTCGCTTAGCATGACTCCCTCTAGGTCCATCCAATTTATTACAAATGGCCAGATTTCATTCTTTCTCATTGCCATGTAGTACTCCATTGTGTATATATACCACATCTTCTTGATCCATGCAGAAACACATTCTTACTCTTAAGTGATGCATTAAGGGGTAAATTGTCATGATGCCTTAATCTTCTTTTCAAATAGTTCAGAAATGAAAAATAAAATATGCATGTATGTAAATAGTATGTGTATGCATATATACACACGTGTATGTGCATATGTAGGTGTGTGTGGGTGTAATTAGAGGCAGAGAAAGAAAGAAAATGTAGCAAAAAGTTGAAAGTTGGCAAATCTAATGAAGGATCTAAGGGTGTCCGTTATATTTATTTTTCAGCTTTTCTTTTTTTTAAAGCTTATTTCTTTTAAAGAAGAGAGAGAGAGAGAGAAAGCAAGAGTTGGGGAGGAACAGAGAGAAGGAGAGAGAGAATCCCGGGAAGGCTCTGTGCTGTCAGCATGGAGCCTAATGCGCGGCTGAGATCACCACCTGAACTGAAATCAAGAGTCAGAGACTTAACCGACTGAGCCATTCAGGTAGGTATCTCTCAGATTTTCTACAAGTTTGAAAATTTTCCAAATAAAAAGTTAGAGAAATAATCAAATTTTAAATTTATAAATCATTAAACATTATAAAAATGATGACAGGAAGTATTAATTTGAATGCAGAGAAATCACCTCTAATATATATTGTTGGTAAGAGTCAAAACTGGTGCAAAGTTTTTGCAGAATAATTAGCAACATGAATATAAGAAAACTTCTTAAAATGATAATCCTAAGTATTTGGTTCTTAGAATTTACTTAAGAATGTAAACATGGGTGCATACCATAACACAATTTTTAAATTTATTTTATTGATGTGTTACATAAGTACAAGAAAGTGGGAAGGGACAAGTCATAAGCATACAGCTTGTTAAATTTTTACGAAGTGAGCACTCCCATGTAACGGACCCCCAGAGTCAAACCACAGAATAGTCCAAATGCGCTTGAAGCAATTTTTATGTCTCCTTTCAATCAAAACACTCACCTGAGCCCCAATGACAACCATCATCCTGACTTCTGATCCTGTAGATTCATTTTGCTTGTTTTTTAATGTTTAAATGTTTTGTTCATATTCCTAATTTTTAAATTTTCAGTCCTAACACAGTATAAAATATTTCACCTGAAAAGGATGGATAAATGACTATAAATGTATGTGTAGGTAATTAGATTATTAATAATAAAATTTTGGGGGAAGATATCTAAATGACAGTAGAAATTTGATAAACAAATTATGCCATATTCATGTAATGGGATGCCCTTCAGTCATTATGATTAGGTCAATATATACTCATTAAAAATGCCTGAGATAAACAACTTATAAAATAGTATGTGTAATATAAATATCTTTAAAAATATCTGTATTTAAATAATGCACAAATGTTTTCTTATACACATAAATAATTTATATACTTATATATACCTATATAGTTTGTATATATTTATATAATATACAAATGTAAAATACACATACTATATGCACACATAGGAAGAAAAGTCTATAAGCATCTATTTCCAAATATTATTTCCTAGTGATAAGATTACATTTGATATCTTTTGATCTCTTTCTTATTTTCTGAATTCATCTACAATAAGCATATATTACATTAGTGATAAAAATGTATCATGAATACAAGGATAACTTGTTAATTCAGAATAACTACAGAAATGTAGGTTCCATGAAGTAAGAAACTAAATTATTCCTATGTCCTCAGTGCTTAGTATGAATGAATAAATGAATAGCAAATGAATAAAGAATTATTAACTGATTATTTACAAGATCCTTAGCCTTGTGCTAGGTAGCAAATAAGATACAACTGTTTCTTTTACATCCACATGGGCAACTCAAGTAGAGGTATAGCATTTATTGGTATTTGTCCCTTTTTGACAAAGCTAAGAGAAAAAAATATCTTGATAAAGAAAACAAAGCAATCGAGGAGTTGTGTGCTTTTGGAGGATAATTATTGTTAGAAAAGTCCACCAAAATGGAATCTCTGTAAAATGAAGACCAAATTTCACAATAGGGGGAGTAAAGTCATTTTAAATTCATCTTAAAAAATAAGAGGAAAAATTATGAGAAACATTTTCTCACCTAATATTTAACAAAATTTAAGTGGGCAGAAGCTATGTATAAGTCATTAGACCAAAAATAAATTGTCTACTATTTTCTGGGTAAGATCATTTTTTTGATCAATTTCATAGCAACATGAAGCAATATTCTTTATCTTTTGAGTGACTTTTATCAAACCAATATAAAAAGGATCATATTTATGAAAAGTATTCAAGGGCTCCATCAGTTTTGCCAGGGGCCTGTCTTCATTGTTTGATATTCCAATGATTTTCAAACACAGTGGCTGGAATTCATGGAAACACTTATCAAATCCTTATGTTTTCAAACTCTTCTTATTCAGTTATTAATAGAAATAACCCTACCAAATCCTCATTAGTAAATGGCTTTGTATGTGACTTGGGCAGTTCTCTTACATTTTCATCAGTTTCTTGAAGTCTTACCTCATTTACAAAATTTGCAATTTCACTTTGCAACAGACATCAGATAATGAGTGAGATATAAACTCAAGAGTCAGGGATATGTTCTCGGATTTGAGTTTGCCACCTTATGACCTTAGGGATTGAGATAACTGACAATCAGTTGATTGTCCCCATAATTTTTAATAGTAATAAAATTTTGATCTAACCCTACATTCCAAATTTTACAGTTTTCTGCTTTCAAGAGTATACAATGAGTTTTCCAATGAACATTGAAAAGAAAATACAAGATAAAATGTTATTCTCACATCCTGATTCACAAAACAATCTATTCTGTTATTGGAAAATTAAAGTTGTTACATTGAGCCAACATTGCCTATCCATAATTTTTTTCACTGGGTCTAATGATGAACATGCAATCCTACATTTATTCCATTTTCATCTTTGATGAATGTCTAACATTTGAAAAGAGCATCCTATCCCTCATCAATTATTTTTTTCTCAATTAGCATCAACTATTCCTTATTTGGCGTGGTTTTCAGAATTTTCTTGTCCTACCTGCTGTCTTCTGGATCCTCTCTAGTTTATCGCTGAATGTCTCTCTTAAATTGGGGACCTAAAATGGAACATAATATGCCTAGAGGGAGCTGAAAACTAGGGAGTATGGTGGCCTTCACAGGGGGATTTTTTGCTTTTGTTGAAATTGTACTGTGATTCCTTAAAGACACTTTGCAAGTCTGCCTCATGTTATAGTTGTACTTCTTCAACAGGTATTTATTGAGCGCCTACCATGAGCCAGACACTTACTCTGAGCACTGGAGATACGAAAGTGAACAAAAGAGATAAACGTCCCTGCCTTATAGGATTTAGCATTGCTAATGGATTGAAGTGGATATGGAGGTCCCCAAATCTTTTCAATCTCCTCTAACCAGAATTTGTCACAAAGCTTCAAATTCACTAAATTTCACAGAGAAACAATGCTCTTTGTTTATATTCAATTAGTTAATCCAATCCTTCCTTTATGGGTTTTTCATTTTAGTGGCAAAGGGAAGGACAACTTAATTTTAGTCCAGCTTAATATGTTTAGCACTATTCAAATTTTTAGGTACATGCCCAGTGACTACGGATTAAATTTTCCATTTTTGAGAGTTCTAAATTTCCTCTAAGATGGTTTCTGGAAATATGGGTTATATTAAAAAGAACAATATTCAAAGTACTAATGTTTAATGACCAGTATCAGTTAGAAGAGGCTTTGATCATAAATAATCAACATGGCCACACTAGTGTGTACCTGATGAATATCAGTCAGGGGTAGGAGTGTAGTTTATATGATCCCATGGGAGCACGAGGAGCCCTCATATGGACTCATTGTCCTATAAGCCCTCCCTGAGTCCCATGGCAGAGTGGTAGAGTGGCTCCTATAAATTGTTCCAGACTGTATTCAGATTTCTGACTCCCACCATTGGAGCACATGATCCTGGTCATTGTCTCCAAACATGATATCTTCCAACACTGCAGCCTTTTGGCTGTGTTACTACAATGTATACAGAAGAAATTTCACGTCCTCTCCAGTCACGCTGCCTCTCCTTCACACTTGATGAAGAATTAGCAGCTTTGTATAACCTTTTTCTTATCATATTTTTAGGGCCAGAACAGACATGGACCTGAGCTGAGGGCTGGAGTTCTTCAAGGAGTCTACATGCTTCCTGATGCTGGCCATTATCTCAGTGTCCTTAGACAGGAATCTCTGGCTGTTTCTAAGTACACCCCCTCAACCACTGTCCCACCAAAGTTCACCCCTGGAAGAACTATTAAATGTGTGAAGAGGGATCAGAACACAGCATCTAATTCCTCAATCAACCTATATTTCTTCTCCTACTCCTTCCAGAAGTCCAGCCACCTGGCTAGAAAGGTCCAATGTTAGATATTTTGCTTCCTTTTTAACTTTACCTTTTTCCCTCCAGCAAGCTTGACCTCCCTCCATGGAAGGAAGGTCATGGAAAGATGGAAAGGTTGTCATCTTTGCATTGTGAAAGAAACTCTATGATACTGAATTCTTTGGGCACGGTCCTTGATATATAAAAAAAGGAGATAATGTGATCTAGAAAAATCCTTGTTTTCCACAACTATTGTCTTTCTAAAAGTCAACATTGGGACTACATTTGATCAATGGCCAATTTATCGTAGGTTGTTCTCTACTTTCCTTCCCTGGGTTGATAAACCTCTCAAGACTTGGCCCTGAAAGCTATCAGGAACCTGATTTTCAAATAAATTAAAAAACATTGCTTTTAGTATTTGAAAACAAGTTTACAATTTTAACCTAAAGAAAGAACTTATTTTTTCCCACAGAAGCTATTTCAGTCCCATCTCTTGGCCATAGAACTAAATAAATCTAAGCTTTGTGGAATAAGTTGAGAAAACAAAGCAAATTTCCATGAAGAAATATATAAAACGGAGAAAGCCACCTGTATTATCATGCTAAAAAAAATCAATCATTGACCAATCTACTTGAGCAACAGAGGATAAAACTAAGAGATAATCACTTGCACTTACAAAACAAATAGCAGTTTAATTAAATTGCCCATCAAAGTCATTCTAACATAGAGAAAGCAATGTGACCAATGCTAATAAGACAGATTTAAGACCTGCCTAGTTATCCAGACCACTGCTTCAAGTCACCACCTCTCTGGGCCTCAGGAGGCCAGATTTCACGGTGGTCATGCTTCATGCTGTCTGTCCATGCCTGTCAGAAATCCCTGTCTCCTCAACTTTTCAAAATGAAACCTCTTAAATCTATAAGAGAAGTTTTTTTATTAGTATTTCACGACATGCCCAGGACAGTGTCCTGTGCCCCTGGAACAAAATGAAGAGCTTTCTGACAAGGGGATGATATTGTGGCAAGTGGCCCAGAAGACCTTCTAGTACTCTCCAGCGACGTAAGGGGGACGCAGTGGTCCCAGAGCCTGGCTGCTTGTTTTATTGATGTCTGTATACAACAAAGTCTGGCCACTCGCAGTATCTTCTCTGGAACACAAATAGCTCCTTGGTCCTTTATGGCATTTAAACACCAATTTGATGCTACTCAGCCAGCAATTACCTGTCAAATGCAGTCATAGGGAATAAACTCAAAGCCAAGGCTTCTAAAATATACTTATGAAGCCCAAGATTTCTATGAAAACAGACCCCGCTGGGCCTCTCTGACTCTCCCAGGCAGATGAATTGGGAAGTCCTGGCCATCAGCTCACAGAGATGGCTGATAGGATGCTGTGACATCCCTTTCTTCTTAGTTGTGATACTAAAGTCAGGCGTGTAACATACTCATTACATGTCATCTTGTTTTCTTTGCTACTGTTTCATTTGTGTTAGCACTAATGCTTTGTATAGAGAGCTTTTGGGTGTGGTGACACCAACAAATGGAACAGACTCAAACAATAAAGAAGATTTATTCATTCATGTAATGGACAATTTCATCTGTGGCCTGAGTTTCAGAAGAGCTCTGATCCTGGGGTCTAAATTGCCAACGGGGGTCTTCCAAGCTGGTGGGAGTGTTAATAGCATAACTGTCATCATTATTTCTAGTTTACAGATTAGGAGAGTCAAGAACCAAAGACTGTAGGTGAATTATTCAAGGTCAAATGGAAAATAAGAGGTTCAAGACTCAAGCCTATGTCCTGAGATTCCCAAAACCAATGTGGCTATGGAACTAAGCCTTTTTATAGTTTTGTTTAGATTAATAACAGGCATTATATTATGATCATTGAGTATCCTAGGGGGAAAAATTTGTTTACATTTATTTCTTAAGTCAATGAATATTTGATTGGGAACTTTTTGTGGGCCAGGCACTATTTGGCTGTCTCTTGCTATATCATGAATAACCCCAAAATGTATTCGTTTAAGGCACCAATAATCATATGTCTCATGGTTTCTGTGGGTAAGGATATGGACAAGACACAGTGAGAAAGTCTTGTCTCTGCTACATGATATTTGAGGTTTTAGCTGAAAGACTCAAAGGCTAGGAGTTAGAAGATCCCCTTTTAAAATGGCTTGGTCATGTGGCTAACAAGTTGGTGCTGACAATTCGGTTCCTGTCCACGTACTCCATGGTGCTGCTCGAATGCCCTCATGACATAGCAGCCAGCTTCCCCCAGAATGAAAAATCCAAAAGAGCAAGTCAGGAGGTTCAATCCCTTTTATTATCCAACCTAGGGACTTGTACACTGCCATTTTCAACACATTGTGTTTGTCACACTGAGCAGCCTCGATTTAGTGTGATTTGGGGACAGAAGAGAGACATGATCACTGGGAAGTGAGAATCACTGGGGTCCATCTTAGCTACCACTAGTGATATGCGTCCACACTGTAAATACATGCAAAAAAATCGTACCTTATGGAGTTTGTATGCGGTAAAGGCAATCAGACAATTTAGAAAGAAGGGACAGTAAAACACATAGTGTTTCAGGTGGTAATACATGTCACTGAGAAAAAGGAACTTGGGAAGGTCTAGAGGCGTGGCCCATCCATTAGTCACTCTTTTTTTTTTTTAATGTTTTATTTATTTTTGAGATGGAGAGAGACAGAGAATGAGGGGGGAGGGACAGAGAGAGGGAGACACAGAATTGGAAGCAGGCTCCAGGCTCTGAGCTAGCTGTCAGCACAGAGCCTGATGCGGGGCCCAAACCCACCAATGTGAGATCATGACCTGAAGTCAGAAGCTTAACCAACTGAGCCACCCAAGTGTCCCTGGTCATTCTTGTATAGATTAGAAAAAAGGTGTGCTCCTCTCGGCCAATAAATAAGGAAAAACACGATGTACTCTCAAGCTGGTCCTGGGAAGATAATACAGCTGTGGAAAGCATTGCAATTTTGAATATATGATCAGAGTCATCTTCACCTTCCCTGAACAAAAACTTGAAAGAAATGTGAGACCGAGTCATGCTGATATCTAGGGAAAGAACTTTCTGGGTCACAGGAGCAGGAGATGTTAAGGCCCTGAAATAAGGAAAAAGAGGTGGCCCGAAGAGGCCATCTTTATTTAGATGCTTCCACCCCTTTTAGGTATTTTTGAAGCTCAATAAAGCTTAGGAGTGGAACTGATGGGTATCCATTTATCCCAGTTTTTGTCGGTGCAATTCAATTCTCTCAGAGTTTGGCCTAGAACAACATCTTCATATTTACTGTTATGTCTGGCGTGGTACCTAGTAGTCTCTCAAAAATGGCTTATAACTGATGATAAGTTTATATTTTCCACAGATAAGCAGTAAAGTGCATATTTTATTTTATTTGTGGGTATTTGATACTAAAGTGGGCCAAAGACATGCCAAAAAAAATCCAAACTGTATTAGGGTTCCAATTCTCTCTCTTCCAAGGCCACGATGTCACCCTTGATATTGGGGCATGACAATAGGATTATCATAGAGACCTAAAAAAGAGTAGAATTAAAACGCTGCTTTTTTAACAATGCAGATGAGTTCTCTGTGTTAAGCATGCTATTTCATGAGAATAATTCCCAAAGTTGTTAAAAATCAAATGAAACAATGTATATAAACTTGCTTTGTACATGGTAAAGCACTCTCAAAGCATTACAGGGTTACTACCGCTGCCTTTCACTACAATAACAGAGCATCAAAACTCTCCTGAGGAAGACGATATGGTGTGACTGGAAAAGAGCATTGGATTGGGAAACCTGTATAGTGTTCCCAGCTCTGGGGATCATTAGCTGTGTGTTTGAATAATTGAAAATATTTCTCAGTGACTCAGTTTCCTCTAAGTAAAATAAAACCTACTAGACCCACTTCTCAGCTCTTATTTAAATATATAGCGTCTCCTGGATATTGGCAAAGCCTGACAGTGCTTTACAAGGGCAGAAGGTTTGGCTATGATTTTCTAAACGGGCTGCCCTCCACCCTTGCCCACAAACAGGCTCGGTTCCGTCTTCAACCAGTGGGGGGCGCTGGAAGGACTGTCAAAACCCTTCCGGTTCTAAAGTTCTGCGCATCTGTACTCTTGGTGGTAATTACAAACCGGAAGTGTGCGTTAGCTTAAAATCTGTTTTTAAAAATCCCACGAATGGCTGAAACGATTGCTCTGTAAACAGGGTCCAAAATCTTACAAGCACATCTTCGTTTAGAACTCTAGCTGTGACCTGACGCCCCTCACTTTGGAATGCTGAAGTGATTCTTCGGCCACTATTGCAGGCTTATTGGAACTGGTATCAGCGAACAAGCCAGCTGTGCTTCATGTAAGAGTGAATTTGTAGCGAATCGCTAAGCTTTCCTGGCGCATCTTGGTCACTGGCAGGATGTTACTTTGTTCTCTTTCATTTGCTCCCTTTATGGGTGGCAGATGATAAAATGGCTGGATGGACACAAGTAATAACCAAGCTCTAGTCCACCTGAATTTTGACAGACTATACATTTAATGTCATCGTTGACGGTGAAAGACAGGTTTCTTGAGATAAAACATCCCGCGCACCCAGAGGGGCATTAGCTCTGTGCTCTAGGTCGCCTAGCAACTGACCTGCATTTGCAAGCCCTTCCACTTAAAATATCAACACCAGCTTGTATTTCTGTCCCTCACCCTGCTACACACATCACAAAATCAACTCCGGGGAATAATTTACCATAATGTTGTCTCATCAGAGCATTAACCTCACGATTGTGCTCCAAGCAGTCTTTGCTTCCTCTCTCCACTTTTGACACATTTATAAAGCAGAAGTAGCGTGGCAAGAAAATTGCCCTTTCCTTTCAGGTGTTAAAGACATCAGACTGTTCTGAATTGTCTTTACTAACATTCTGGAATGTTTTTTAAGACCTACAGCTCTCAGAAGCTGGTAAACTGTTTACCAGTTTCAAAGATTCATCAACTTTATTTTCTGTCTGTGGAGATACCTACACTATGAATGCCCACAAAATGCATGAAATCCGTTTGCACTGGGACGTCCTGAGCACAACACATAATCTCCAGCTTCTTGCGGAGAAAATGTTGCATGATGAGTCATGCAGACAAAGCTTCAGTTAGGGCTGCGGGAGGGGGGCGGAAAGGAAGGGAGAGCATGTTTACAGGAAAATCATAGGGAAAGAAAGCATTCTTGCTTTTTAAAGAACTTGTTTACTTGTCAGGTTAGGGTGGCAGAATTATAAACTGGAAAAGAGCTTTGATTTAAATGTGTCAAATCTACTCCATTTAAAGTATTGAGACCAGGTACCTAATGTGCCTTGCTCAGGCAAAGTGGAGGCTCTGACTTAGGGTCAAGTTTCATACTTGCAGCTTTTAGGCCACATGATGCTGCCTCCCTGCAGGTCCCTATGTCTTCTCTCCCTCAATGGACTTAAGGCGAGCAGCAAAAATGTTAGTTTACATGATAAAGATATTCTACTCTCTTTAAAGTGTGCAGAGAAAACAGGCACCCACGTTGGTTTACCTGATAACGATATTCTGCTCTTTTTAAAGTGAGTAAGTTTATGAACTCTTTACACATTTGTAAAGTAAGCAGGGCAATTTACTATTTTGTATGTGATATTTTTAATGTGGTCACTATATTAAATGCTGTGTTAGAAATGAATCAACAAATCCAGCTTCAAACAACAAAGCATATTTTAAAAAATGTTTATTTTTGAGAGAGACAGAGACAGAGTACAAGCAGGAGTGGGGCAGAGAGAGAAGGAAGTACAGAATCTGAAGCAGGCTCTAGGCTCCCAGCTGTCGGCACACAGCCCAATGCGGGGCTCGAACTCACTAACCGCGAGATTGTGACCTGAGAGGAAGTTGGACACTCAGCTGAACTGAGCCACCCAGGAGCCCCAACAATGCACGTTTTATTTTTATTTTTTTCTTTTGTTTTTTTTTCTTAATTTTTTAAAATTTTATTTATTTATTTTTTTAATTTATAAAGTTTCATATTTTTTAACATATGCAATTATTTTCCATCCTTTACAATACAGTAGTTGCAATGACACTCAAAACAGAAAAGCAAAGTAAAAAATCAAAACACCAACTTCTGTTTCATGTAATTAGACTTATACAGAAATTAGAAGGTTAAGTAACAACTAGTTAATCA
>NC_043701.1:81148528-81201687 GCF_006229205.1 Suricata suricatta | reverse complement strand
CAAATTTTTCTCTGGAGAGAGCATCAGAATTAAAACCCTGTTGTCTTTTATGCGCTGTCTTTACCACGTCAGGCCGCATGATGGCAGTGTTCCTCGGCAAATGAATCTGGAGGAACAGCTGCAGGATCCTTGAGGGGGGAAAAACCTGAGCCCATGCAGATAAAACGTGATCTAGATTAAATCGCAAAAATAGATTAAAATTTGGGGGGTTTTATCCACATAAACCAGATATTTCCTTATCATATTTTCTTAACAATGAATTTCACTGTTTAGAATTTGCCACGGCTTTGTGATGTTATAGATGAATTTCAAGACAGGAGTGGCTAACAAATACATAAATATATAAATTAAACATTGTTTGGAATGGGAGAGGTTGTCCATTTCTTGTTTGTTTTCACCGCAGTGGTAGTAAGAGCACTTAAAATAATAAACTAAATACGTTTTGTACCGGGTGTCTTCAGATTCTTTCTAGATCGTTATTGTTTTAGGAGTCTCTGTCTTTGGGTGTGGGAAAGACAGCCAAGATTGCTTCTCATGCTCACAATTTTCCTTTTACGCTGAAAATATTCCCTATAAATCAGAGTGAGATTTCCTGAGTCTCTTCTAAAAAGGCGTGAAGCCACAGATGGAAGTTAAAGCAGCAGCTACTGTCAGTCAAGACCCCAGGCAAGACTGTGAAATCAAAGATTTGTTTCTGTTTCCCAGCCCGGGTCTTTTCTAGTGTCTATAGGCTGCTCCTTGATAGCTCCAGGGGGTTAAAGAGATAGGCTTGTCCTCGGGATCTTCCTTCTATTTCTTGATCCCTCCTAGGTGGGCTTTGTATTTTCAACCTGGGTTGTAAGCTTTCTATAAATCTTAAGAAGAATGAATGTTAGTTACCTGTGAGGAAATATTTGGAGACAAGCAATCAATGTACCCCTAACTCAGAACAGCTAATAGCCTTGGCCGAAAGCTATCCCATGACTCTCTGGGCTTGGCTGGTAGCCGTGCGGCTGCATTCCACAATGCAACAACTACTGACAGAGTTATTACTGTGTCTGGCGCTGTGATAGGCATGGCAGGAAGATGAGCAGGGAGCAGCCCCTGATCTCAACAACTTATGGTCCAGTCGAAGAAATTAGACAGTACTGGCTCCTATCTAATTTCTTTCAATTCGGTGGAAGAAATACCAAACACAGGAGGGGAGGGGCTGGGGCATTATACAGGGAGAGAGCACACCTTCCAGTTGAAGTATCAAGAAAGATTTCATTTAAAAAAAATGATAACTGACATAAGATTTTGTTGGAAACCAAGAAGCTCAGGTGACTTGATACATTTGATCATGCCTTGACACCCTCCAGAATGTACTCTCCCCTAAATCTCCAAGGGCTCAAAGGCCCTTTCCTGTCTTATGACAACTGTCCCCCATGCAGGGCAAAAGGGCATGGGGGAGAGAATGGTAATCCAATTTCACTAAAATAAGAAGTATATGAACAGGAGAGGATGACATTGAGAACATGACTTGGGTTAATATATATAGAAAGACTCGAATTCAGATAGAAGAGTTGATGTTAAATTCAACCTGAAGTGAGAATCACTAAAGTCTGCCAATACTCTGGGTTGTAATTTTACTTCCAAATTTGATTTCCAGTTGGGCATGCAAAGGTACTATTAAGGAAAGATAGTCATTAAATATAATTTATGATATGTCAATTCCTTTGTGCCTGGATTATGATCGTGATTCTCAAACTTTAAGAGATTTCAGAGTCATCTGGAAGGCTGCTGCCCCCTTTCCCTAAATTCTGATTAAATTTAGGTGAGACCTGAGACTGCTCAGTGTCAGTACTGTTGGCCTGGGGAACACACTTAAGGAGCAGCTGGTTTACGGGGTCTGTAGAATATTCGTTAGGTTAGAGAAAGCCACCTCATTCTAAGGGCCACACTGCAAAAATAATTAAGTCCATCTTCCTTAATTATTGTTTCCATATTTCAATGATCAGAAACATCAGATAATTTTTTTTGTCTTAACCACAGTCCTATTTGGGATTAAAAACATTCTACTACTGAACATATGGTATGCATAATGATATAAAAATTTTTTTAATTTGTTTTATTTCCATCACAGGTCTCATTGATTTGCAACTGTATGTTAAGGAGTCGTAACCAGTAATTGGGGGCTACAATAACTTAGAATATTGAAAAATATATACAGAAACAATAAAGACACAAGAAAAACATTGAAATGATAATGAGCAAGACAACTGATGATGTTATTTGGTAAATTTTATTTCTTTAAAATATCAAAACATACAAGTTATTATTAAGTACCACCATCTATGTATATCCTACTTTTATATTTGGGCAGAAAGAAAGAAAGAGAGAGAGAGAGAGGAAGAAAGAAAGCAAGAAGGAAAGAAAGAAAGAAAGAAAGAAAGAAAGAAAGAAAGAAAGCAAGCCAAGAAAAAAATATATACATAAGGGCGCCTGGGTGGCTCAGTCAGTTGAGCTTCCAGCATCGGCTCAGGTCATGATCTTGGGTTTGAGTTCGAGCCCTGCATCTGGCTCTGTGCTGACAGCTCAGAGCCTGAAGCCTGCTTTGGATTCTGTGTCTCCCTCTCTCTCTCTGCCCCTCCCCCCATATATATATATATATATATATATATATATATATATGTGACTGAGGCAATCATTAAAGTGAATAGCCAAGGAAAGTTAAGGCTAAAAAGTTCAGGACACTCAGGCTCTTGAGAGCTAACAGGAAGTCAGGAAAGTGTATAACCTGACCACGTGATCTTCAGTCGGGGTCAGAAGAGTCATGGGTATGTCTCCACTTTTAGCAAATACCACACATAAAAAGCCAATGTTACAGAAGAGGTCAGGATTCATTGAGTGTTAAAGCTGGAAGGAGTCTTTGAGATTATTTTTGACTTTATTTTATAGTTGAGGAAGATGAAGTCTAAAGATTACCCAATATGCCCAAAGCCACCGGTTCTTCTTTCCAGCCCCCACCCCACCTAACCGGATAGCCAGTGAGCAAATACCCATCCCCTCTCCGATTTCCCACACCATTCATGGGCGAAGACCTCTGAGCGCATTTGCTTACACCAGCCCTGGAGTCCCTCACTATTGTTCTCCATCTGTTGGCTCTGTCTCCCCAACAATGATTGCAAATGCCTCAAAAACAGGAGCCGCTCTTCATCCCTTTTCTGAATTCCCTACGGATACATTAAGGGGCTGATTATTCCGTTTATTAAAAAAAAAAGAGAGACTCTCCAAATTACAAAAGCATTCACAATAGGATCTGTATTCTATAGGCTCTTTCAGGTTGCAAGAGCAAGGGAGATCAATTGTGCTTCCCTCGTTAATGGGGGTTTATTGTGAGGACAAACAGGACGCAGACTCAGCAGCTGCACACACAGCCGGCCCCACTGGGAACTCCTCACTGCGTGTTATTGTCCCGGATGAACCTGTAGATTCTGTGGCCGCCCAAGCAGCTGCTCTCCTAACTTAACTGCTTACCCTCTCTGTGCCTCCGGTCCTTCACCTTTAAAATGGAAATAATAATAATACCTACCTCGATGGCTTGTTGTGAGGATTAACTAGGCTGACATATGTAAAACCCTTACAAGGGTGTCTGGGACATAGTAAATGCTAGAAGATGTTAGCAGCCATTATGAATTCAGCGTAGCTCCACAGATCTTGAATATAAGGGTTTTGGCTCCTCTGAAAGAGGGAGGCACGGAATTCCCTTTTTGTCTTCTTTGAGGAGTTGGCTTTTTTCTCCCTTATAGTTTCTGTTCACTGGTATCATTACTGCCCTGGTGGAGAAAATCAGCTCACTACCCTTCACTTCAGAAAAGGCCTGGGAGCAACCGACTCCATGGAAACTGGCCATTGGTGAGCAATTGTTTATTCTAGTGCCAGACTGCTCAAGCATTGAGAGAGGAGACAGAGGACTTATCAGATCAGGTTCCTTGTACGAGGCCGTTTAATTTTCCCTACAAGTTCTTGCAAATCTTGACTTACCCATGGTATGCCTAAAATATGTTAAGACTGTGAGATGGCAAATACAAATTTCCAGGAGGACCCGAGTTGGAATTTTATGCATAGACCTATGTTACTCTGCAGGGGGCGCTCCTTGCCGCCGGCTACAAATCGAGCTGAGGTTAAGAGTGTTTTATTTATCATTCTGCAAAGAGGCTCCCGTGTAGTTAACCCCGCTGTTGAATTTGGAGCCTGTCCTGAGCCTTTTTGCTCCAGGCTATGCACGTGGACCTTGGCGGAGCACCATTAAAGCCCCTAGTAGTGAGAGCCCACTGCTTACTCCTGTGAGGAAAAGTATTACATTGCAGTAAAATGCAAATCCACTAACAGGCAACTGCAGATTTATAGCACCGCAGTACCAGAGGAATCACAGGGAAATAGAATCATCTCTCCCCTGGTGGATCCGAGCTGCAAACTTCTCCAGAGAGCTCAGGGTTTCCACGTAGGAGTGGCTGTGTAATTTGCAGGGCCAGAGTGCAAAACAAAAATGCAGGACCTTTTGTTCGAAAAGTAAGATTTTCAAGATGGGGACAATAGAGGGTTAATCCAGGTGCTGGGTGGGTCATTCAGCCTACAGGGTCCTCGTGCCGGTGAGGCTGGAGTTGATTCCATGTGTCACTAGAAAATGATACTTTCCATTGTGATTTGGACACATCATATGGCCTATGGGGAGACAATATGAGCCCAGATATCAACCTTGTCTGCATAATTCCTTCAGCCCTGGGCACAGCCACAGGATGTTGGGGGTCGGGGATCAAAATGGCCCTTGTTGCTGTGCTTCTGCCTACTTTAATTACTGATATTGTAAGGTCCTCCTCCCCACAAACACACACATGCACGCATACACAATTTCCCTTTGCTGGGATCTCAGGGGACTCACACTTTCCCTTTGGTCCTTGTGTTTTGTGCTTGTCATCCAGTAGGAGAACTGATGACACAGTGCTTAAAACCATGGACTCAGTACTACTGCTAATTGTGCATCCCTGGGCAAGTCACTTAATCTTTCTGTGCCTCAGTTTCTTTATGTGTAGAAATGTGGATAACAATAGCACCTACCCAAGAAAGCATGATATGTTAGCACACATGAAATTAGATTTGTCCTTGGCTTACCATAGTCTCTGGAGTTTTGGCTGTCACTAACCTGACACCTCTGACCCCACTGTAGCCACTCCTTTGTTGCTACTGGACTCCTACAATGCTTGGGGGATCGTTCACTTATTGAACAAGAGGGCATTGGGCCAGGACTTCAAATTAATTAAGGGACAAGGATTGAGACACTTGTTTTTACTTCCAGATGAGGTTAGATAGGCACAGCCACAGAGATACACTGACAGCTTGGAATATCCTCTGTTCCTCTTAGAAATGTAACAACTATTTTAAGTACAATACAACACAATTTTGGCATTTCTTCATTCTTAGATATATTAGAGCCTGAGAAAATGGAGGGGGCCTGCTCAGCAATGTCCAAGGCCATGGGCAGGGCCATTCAGATCTCCCTCTTCTTTCCCTTGGTTAGAAAGGCAGGGACTGGATTCCACATTGTTTTGCAAATGAGAGACCCCAACAGGAAAGAGATGGTAAAAGAACATGGGGTTGAGAATCTATGCTCTTCCCAAATCACGGCTGCTGGTGGTCAGGCAGGATACACACTTCAGAAAACAACAGTAAGAATGGAGCCAAAGGGGAAAGGAAAAAGGGAGATGTTTCCAAGAGGTCATCAAGAACAAAGTCACTCTGGTATCAAGGAAGGCCGAAAATGGAAATGTGACATAAACAGGAGTTGACTTTAAGGCTCTAGAAGAACACAAGAGGTGGAGCTTACGCTGTAAACAGGATGTTCTACTATGAGTTATTGTATGAATTTCTGTCTCTTGGTTAGTGATAGAGTAGAATGGAATTTTAAATGAAACATGGAAATATCTTTCCTGAAGGGGGGCAGGGAAGAAACCCCCAGCTTTGGTTTCAAATGAGTTCCTGGATGGGCAGCGCTTTGAGAAGTGCTATTATGTAACCTCCAGCGTTATCAGCCCTCAGGCTCACATTCAGCCTCACAGCTGCGAGTCGGGTCCAAACAGCAAACAGGAAATGAGAATGGAGCCACCACGCAGGGCAGCGGTCAGCAAGGTTTTACCAGCCTCTGGGAGGCGCCCAGCGAGACAGAGAATCTTGAGCAAATGTGATCTCTCCGCTTTGTAGATAAAAAGAGAATTTTATTGCGCAATGTTTATAAATGTGGCCTTGGCAACACATGTTTGCTCATTTGTGTAAAACTTTTAATGGGATATTGTATTTTATTTGCTTAGGTCTGTGCATTTTAGGAGTCTTTCAAAAAGCTCTTATTGCAGCATAAAGATCAAAGAGAGTTGATTTCCTCCCATAGCTATTTCTTATGTTTTTTATTTTATTCCGGAATGTTATTTTCCTCTTCTTCTTTTCACAAATGGTGGCCAGAATGAAAAGGCAATCTGTATTTAAATGTTTGCATTGTATTTCTTTTGCAATTCAAGAAATTGTGTGTGCCCAGGCATTTAGGTGTTAGAGTACACTTAGAAGAAAACTAGAACAAATATTCAGAAATTGTATACCTGCAATTTGAGGGAAATGTGTTCAAAATTTAAAAAAATAATAAAACTTTTCCCAAGAAGAGGGTCTGTGCACAGTGTTAGGATGGGGCACTCTGATTCAGAATCTGTTGCCATGGTGACTGACCTGGGTGCCTCCTGGGCTCTGTAAGGGAGGCTGGTGTGGTAATTATATAAATCGAGGCGCTGCTGAATAACCCCAGGAAGGCTGGACTGGCACAGTGCAATTTCTAGGTAGCCACTATTTTAAAATTCATACATCACAATGCCTTCTCCTTTTATATGGAAATCTTCCATTTTAGTATTTTTTTGGTATATAAATCTGATAAGACTGGTATAGTGGACAATAACATCCACTAAATCTGAAACGTAAGACATAAACCAAATGGACCATATTGTATACTCATGAATCTGTTTCCAACAATTCCATTTTTTATGAATGAACACCGAACTAGCAATTTAATGCCTTACTCTTTCCTCATAACATGCCACGTGCAACTTAGTCCTTTTCTTTAATATGTAATATATAATAATTATAGAAGTACAAGCAGGTGACTGCCTAGAACAATAAATCAATGCCATATTTAACTAAAGAAACACGTTAAATAGGCTAAGCATGAAGGGTGATTAATACACATTTGTCAATGAAAAATATATTTAAGAAGAGGAATTCACACAAATGTTCTCCTTCTTTATCACATTTTACATTTCACATCGCCACATGTCATAAACCTTCTAGGAGAGAGGTAATTACTTGACCTATAGGAAATTGGTTTCTGGTGATGATGTAATGCCATTTCTTTGTTCACCAAATCGTTATTTACTGAGAAAACTAGATCTTTCACCTTGAACAAATCTTTTCACTTCTTCAGGCCATCAGGTTCCTCATCTGTAAAATGAAAGTTTGTACCGAGGGCCTTTCGAGCTCAATCATTTCATCATTCAGAACTCACAAGATAAAATAGTCTATCAGTCACTTAGAACTTTTACTTTGAAGTAAGGAAACTACTCAGGGTCCATCGTATCCTGACACTGGCCAGTCGTTTTACTTACATTACCTGTGGCACTGTAATGTAGGCCCTGTATTCCCACTTAATAGATGAAGCCATAGGTTGTATGATTTTAACCTGTCCAACTCAAATTTTTTTAAGATTTATTTATTTTTGAGAGAGGGAGTGGGAGAGAGAGTGAGCAAGTGGGAGAGGAGCAGAGAGAGAAAGAGACAAACACAGAAGCTGAAGCAGGCACCAAGCTCTAAGCTGTCAGCACAGAGCCCGATGTGGGGTTCAAACCCACAAACCGTGAGATTATGACCTGAACTGAAGTCGGTCACTCAACCAACTGAGCCACCCAGGCACCCCTCAAAAATTTTTTAAATATTTTTTTAATGTTTATTTTTGACAGAGAGAGACAGCGTGTGAGCAGGGGAGGGGCAGAGAGAGAAGGAGACACAGAATCCGAAGCAGGCTCCAGGCTCTGAGCTGTCTTCGCAGAGCCCAATGCAGGGCTCGAACTCACTAACCGTGAGATCATGACCTGAGCCAAAGTCAGCCGGCCAACCAACTGAGCCTCCCAGGTGCCCCTGTACAACTCAGATTTCACGTGCTTTGCATGGCACCAAACTGCCCACCCACTAGTGCAGGGTCTGCAGCAATCTCTATGGATAAATTCTTTTTTTTGTGAAGATAAAGAAATGGAAAGTGCGAGTGTATGGTATGTTAAAAACGCTGAGAGCATTGCTTTTTTTTAATTATTAAAGAATTCTGGAACAAAGTATGCAAGTGACAAAAGACTAAATTGGAGTGTCGTGACAGACGGATGTACAGATTCATCAACGGCAAAAGGATGGAGAAAGCAGATGCTGCATAGTACAAAAGCAATCCTAAAAATGGGACTTGGACACTCGATCACTGTTCATTAGTACCCACTTGAGTCTAGTCATACTCAGAGGATTAATCATGGATCCAGGTCTGATCAATTGAATTTTAGAAAAATTAAATACTGGTAAAAAAAAAATAATGATTGTAATGGGCACTTAACATGACAGATATGACTTAGTAGAGGCTTTCTTCAGGAACCTGAGTGTTTTTCTTTCTGCTCCCCCTGAAAGCACTTTCTCTCTCCCTGTATTTGAAGATGAGGCTGATAATGACGCTACCATTCAGGTGTCTATGTTTATTTGCAAAACCATTGTGTATCTGGCAAGCTCCCTCTATTACATACATGTTTTTTGTTCAGTAGTTTTACATACTTTTTACTGAATCAATACTGGCCCTTTCCTGTTCTGCCCAAAGAAGAGGCCCCCGCCCCCAAATGCTTTATAACTCAGTGAATGCAATTCTGCCTCTTTATCTTTGAGACTTTTTTTTGCCTCATGTCCCAATGTTATACCCCATCTCGTTTTTTGTTGTTTGAAAGAGTGGTCTGATGACAGATTTCATTTCCCAGAATTTATTACCTATTGTGTATATTGCTGTTCAGTCACAATGACCCCATCTGCATTTAGGTTGAATGGGGGGCCCCCACCCTGACCCAATTTAATAAAAAAAAATAATGAGGCCACTCAAAGCTCATAGATGTGTCAGCACTATGAAAAGGGTCTATAATCAATGCAAATGTGATGTTTTCCTGCTTTGTGGAGCACAGAGGTTTGACACCCATCTCTTTTGCTGGATCAAATCAGACTCCCTCTTTGCTTTGAGAATCTAATGAAAGGTATGGACTCTCCCCTCAAAAAAAAATGCATGTGGCTGGATAATTTATTGAAATGTTAATTGGCAGGTTGTTTCATGCCCTATTTTTTCCTCCCTCCTATTCCGAGAATGTGGTCAAGCCTCTTGAGATGTGAATCGTGCCCCTGAGGCTGTACAGAGCGCACCCTGCCAATCCACTCATGGGACGCCCCCCAGAAAGTTCAGGACCCTTTGTATAGTGCCCAAGGAAGGGGCTGGGGGGGATATCAATAATGACCAAGCTTGGATTTCCTGCTGTCCGAGGCAGAATGAGGCTTGAGGTCAAGTTTAATTTGATTTAAAGTTTATTAAATAATGTGATGTTTTGTACCCTTTTGGGTAGATACAAGTTCCCATCTTCTGTATAGTTTGATGTTCCCACCCACCGTTCCACACAGTATTTCTAAGGGCTTGTGATCTTCATCTCCCAAAGCTTCCTAACTCACTCTCTGAAGTCAATAATAAGAATTTTAACACGTATTTAGTGCTTACTATTGACTTTTAACAAAGAATAATTCACGCATTTTTCACGAAGACGAGTAAGGGTTGAAAGGTCAGAAACTTTCTGAAGGTCACACAGGTGGTGTTGATAGAGGCAGGGTTTGGATCCACAAACAGGGGATAGTGGTAAGTTGTACTGTTGTCACAAAAGTCATTGCACTAAGATGCTATCCTCAGGACTGGATTTTATTTCTTTTATTTCTTCTTAGTTTCCTTAAAAAAACCCTTCAGTAATCCACAAACCTGAGCCTGGTCAGTACATCCTCAGTGCAAAGCCCCATACAGAGACCAATCACCATTCATACTATGACATGTGAAGAGTCCCCTGCTGCATACCATTACCTTTTTGACCCACCTGTCCCCCCGCCCCCCTCATCCCCTCCGCCTCATGTACCTCTTGGAAGAGTGCCTTCACTGCCTATTTTGCCTCTCAAGACTTGAGATTCCTTATCAGAAAAATGAGGATGATAAACGGGCCTATGATATGAGATTGTGGTGTAAATTATATCAAAAGCTGGCCACATTAATTACTTGGCATAGAGCCTAGTACATGGTAAGAGTTCAGTAAATGGCAGCTCATTATTATAATTAAGCTGCACTATTCTAATTGTGAACACTTGCCCTCAGTTGATATTTGTTTAAAAGCAGGCAAGGCGGTGAGTGTGAGAGGTCCTTTGTGATTCCTTTAAGCTTGTAAATTCTTCCTTTACACTCTTGGAGTACTTTGAACATACTTCATTTTGTGTTTTGGATTCCATAAAAATTATATTTTCATGTATCTGCTTTCCCTAACTAGACTGATAGTGTCATGTGATTTGACATCTCAGGATCTAGAACAGGAGCAAGCACTTAGGTCAGAGACTCCAGGGACACGATTCATACTGCGTTCGCTGTAGATGGTGCCCATCCCAACCAGGTGTACCTTGCTGCGACCTGGGTATGCCCTGAATAAAATACGGCTCTAATAATAATGATTTGTGTGGTGGAATATTAGGCATGAGATCATGTTTGAAATGGAATAGAAAAGAACTGTATTATCAAATATTTCCCCACCTAGTATTAACTTTCCCCCCCAGCTTTATTGAGATACAATTGACACAGAAGAATTAGTCTTTTTTCTGATTCTCCTAAGGTGTCATTTAATTTTCTACTGTAACAGCAAATGCAGCACAGAGCAGTACTCTGAGACAGCAGGCATCCAGCCATAAGTGGACTGAAGATTTTGTTAGATGCCCTTTGAAGATTTAATTTAGAATTTAATATTGAGAAAAATAACATATCATTGACAAAACGTAAAACTTCTTGCCTCTCCCCAGTTTGTATAAAATGAGATCATTATAAGTCAAGATCGGTAACATAAAATGTCTTCAGAGCTGCTGCATGGAACTCCTGTACCGTCATTTAAATGAATTCTCAAAGACTTGAAAAGAATCCTGATTTCATTCAATTTACTATTGGTGTGTCTCATGGAGAGAAAGGTTGACTAAGAACAAAATCGTCAGTCTTGAGGAAAGGTTTCAGAGAAAGAAAATGAAAAGCATTTAAATTTTAAAATGTAAATCAAGCGTTTTGCTTTAAAACAGAATATAATTCAGGCCAGACTAATTTCAAATTTATGATAATTTCATTAGCTGCATTGAAACTTTCCTTGATCCAATCTGTAAAAGAGTCGTTTGCTAATTTATAATTATAAAATATGGGAGACATTTAAGGCATTGTTTTCAAGCACTATTTGCATTTGTTGTTTTCAAGCACCATTTGCTCACAAGCTGCTAATTACAATTTTAATTCATTTATTAATCTAAGTCGAACAGAATGTCTAGTAATGTTTTATTATTCATTACGAATGTTATTGTAATTACTAAAAAATTATATAAATGCATTTATGTTCAAATAATATAATCCAGAATTTTTAAGGTAATTAAACTTCCTTTTCTGTAGGCTTTGTGTTAGCTTTCAGTTTACTCAAAAGGATTTAACAGACAACCTCTAAATTCATACTCTCAACAGTACAGTGAGGGATGGAACTCATATGAAGAAGTTAGTAAATAAAACATTCTTACAAATATGTTGAAAGCCTGCCAATGATTTTTTTTTACTAAGTTGCAAAATTTTTATCCGTCTTAAACACACACTCATCAGATAAAATAATTTGCTTAAGCTTTCTAATGCAATAGAACGTCTTTCCACTGTAATTAAAATTCTTACATGCCCACAACTGTCATCATTTACTTTTGTTTCTCTAACTGTCCGTGTTGATTTCAGTGATAAAATAGTAAGTAACAGTAATCACTCTAATGGATGATTAAGGTGAAGACAACTTCTATAAATCTATGGTTGCTTTTCAAATGGTACAATTTTTTCCCTATAAACAATTTTATAGACCTCAATGATCCTCTAATCTTCTTCTTAAACCTCTGGCAAATCTTTTTAGAAATGACCCTGAGACCCTCCTTTCACTTTTCTCCGGGTTTCCCCTGGGATTCCCACCTAAATTCTTCTTCCCCACTTTCATTTGCCTTTTAACTCAACTTTTGTCAACTCTAGCAATGATCCCCAATCAACAGCTGTCTACTTTCTCAGACTCAGCTCAACGCAAAATAGCTGTGTGTCTCTGTGGCATTTTTTATATTTGTAAAACCAGCACAATCTCAATTCTAAATGTTCAAATGCTTTATTCATTGATGCATATATTTTTGCTGAAGTTTGTATTTCTTTGCCTCATATTTTGCTATTCTCAGTAAGCATGACTTAATGAAAGATAAATAAAATAAATTCACAGAAATAAATGTTCTTTATTCTGGTTCTAGGCTGATCCCATGTGGAAGCCTCTATCTTCCACAGTGAATATCTAGAAACAGAAAAGATGTGTGATTTAAAAATCTACTACCACAGAGGAAAACACGAATGGATAACCTTGGAGGAATCCTGGAAAGATTTTAACGAAACATATAGAATTAAATATGGGGGCAAACAATACTAAAATATAAATAGAAGCCTGATGGCTCCAGACAAAATGAAGGAAACACATTCCATTTTATTCTTTCCACTCATCACAATAAAGAATCTTAGAAAACTAATGTGAGAATCTGAAGATAGGAGAAAATAAGGTGGACTGGCTAGAGACCTTGGGACTTGAGGAACAACCTGGCAGTGAGTTCTTTGAGTTTTTATTGTCTCATAAATACCACAGTCTGAATGCTAGACAGGCCCACAATCTAAAACCACCAAGAGTCACAGAAAACAGCATCAAGAAAAGTTGACTTTCTCTAGCCAGAGGACCAGGAAAAGGGTGGTCCAACAAGACAGAAACACTAACACCATACCTTCCTGTTTTTGAGGCAAACACTGTGAAAAACATCACATCCCTCTCCCACTACAGCCCAGGGCCAGGGTGCAAAGCTCTGTTTTTACCCTTCCCACTGTGATGAGGGGGAGCTGCACCTCCTCAAAGACCTTGTGGGCAGAACTCTGACTTCCACAAGCCCCTTTCACCAACAAGTAGTACTCTTCCCTGCAGAGTCCCGGGGCATAACTTCGACATTGACTCACTTTCTACAGTAACAGGAAAGTGCTCCTTGTCCACAGAGCTTGTCTGTAGAACTCTGACTTATAACCTCATTTTAGTTACTGGGAGGGGATCATTGCCACATGAGTCAGAGGATAAAATCTTATCTTACAATAGAGGTGGTATCCCTACACCCGCTCAGACAATGCTGAGAGCAGTAGAGCAGATCAGAATAATATGGCAGAGGCTTGAAAGATTTCTGATGTTTGAACTACAGCACACAAAAAGAGTATCAAGATACGCATTCTGAACCTAAATAAGTTACTAAACAAGATTTCATAGGAACTAGGGTCTTATAACACAAAATGCAAAATGTCCAAGCTACAGTACAAAATGTATCATATGAAGAACCAAGAGAATGTAGATTTAAAGGAAAAAAGACAAGTAACAGATGATAGCACCTAGATGACACAGATGTTAGAATTGTCTGAACAGGGTTTTCAAGAAGCTGTCAAAAATGCTTCAACAAGCAATTGCGAACACTTTTAGAAAACCAAAAATTAGAAAATATCATCAAAGAATTAGAAGATGTAAAGAAAACCTAAATGGAAATTCTAGAACTGAAAAATACAATGATCTAAATAAAAAACTCAGTGGGTGTGTTCAATAACAGAATGGAAATCACAAGGAAAGAATTAGTGAACTTTAAGATAAGTCAACAGAAATTATTCAAACAAAGATTTAAAAAGAAAGGAAGGAAGAGAGAGAGAGAAAGAAAGAAAGAATGAGATAGGAAGAAAGAAAGAGACAGAAAGAAAGAGAAAGTATGATAGATTTTTTTTTAATAAATTGAGCCTTAGGAACCTATGGGATAATAAAAAAAAATTTAACATTAATATTATCAAAGTCCCAGGAAGAAAATAAAAAGAATACAGGACTGAGGAAATATATGAAGAAATAATGGCTAAGAATTTACCAAATTTGATAAAAGATATAAACCTACAGATTCAAAAAGCTCATTTAAATCACAAACAAATGAAATCCATACCTAAATATATCATATTCCAAGTTCTGAAAACTCAAGATAAGAAAAAAAAAACTTTTGAAAAAAACTTTTGAAAGCAGTTAGAGAAAAGTAAACAATATATTACTTACAGAGGGATAATGACTCAAATACTAGCTGATTACTAATTAGAAATCAGAGGTTAGAGGAAGTGGTACAAAATTTTTCAAGTGTTGAGAGAAAAAATTTTCAACCCAAAATTCCGTAGTCAGTGAAAATATACTTAGAAATAAGAGAAATTAACACATTCAAATGTTAAAACCAAAAGCTAAAAGTGTTTGTCACCAACAAAATAAAAGAATAGCTGAAGGAAGCCCTTATACAGAAACAAAATGATTCCAGAGGAAACTAAGATTATCAGAAATGAAGACAGAACAGCTTAAAGGGTAGGAATGTTGGTAAGTCCAAAGGGATAGTTTTCCTTGTAATTTTTAAAAATTGTGTTCAACAGTTAAAAGTAAGAGGTTTTGTTTGTTTGTTTTGTTGTTGTTTTACTGAGCATGGGTAGCCTGAATCTATCTCAGGTCATAATCTCATGGTGTGTGGGATTGAGCTTCACGTCAGGCTCTGTGCTGATAGCTCAGAGCCTGGAGCCTTCTTCTGATTCTGTTTCTCTGTCTGTCTCTGCCTCTCTCTGCCTCTCTCTCTCTCAAGGATAAAATAAAAAATAATAAAAATAAATATAAATAAACATTTTAAAAAGTAACAATTATAACAATGCCTGATACAGTCTCAATGTATGTAGAAGTAATATTTTTGGACAACTATATTACAAAGTGTGAGGGTAAAGTAACCTAATTGGTAGTGGTGTATTCACAACCCACTTGAAGTGGCAAAATATTCCTAACAGTAGACTACAATGAGCTATACCTACTATAATGCAGAGAACAACCACTCAGAAGAAAAACTTATGAAGAGACAGACTCAATAAATAACACCATAGATAAAATGGAATACTAAAAAAATACTCAAGTAGCCCACAGCAAGACAAAGAGGAGCCTGAGGAACAAAAAAGAGGGAGCAAAAAAATAATAAAACAGCAAACATAAATTCTGAAATATCAATAATTACCTTAAACCTAAAAGACCTAAACACATCAATTAAAAAATGAGACTGGGGGCGCCTGGGTGGCTCAGTCGGTTAAGCCTCCGGCTTCGGCTCAGGTCAGATCTCACGTTTGTGGGTTCGGGCCCCGCATCAGGCTCTGTGCTGACGGCTAGCTCAGAGTCTGGAGCCTGCTTCAGATTCTGTGTCTTCTTCTTTCTCTGCCCCTCCCCCTCTCATGCTCTGTCTCTCTATCAAAAATAAATAAAACATTAAAAAAAATAAAAAATGAGACTGGCAGAGGGGTTTTTAAAAATGACATGACTGACTAAGTAGTATACACCTAACATGTAATGTACACTTCAAATGTAATGATATAAGTAGGTTAAAGGTAAAAGGATAGAAAAAAGAGGGCATGCAAACACCAATCAAAAGAAAATTGAAGTGGTTACGTTAATATTAGATGAAGTAGACTTAGGAACAAAGAAAATTACCAGAGACAAATCAAGACATTACATAATGCTACAAAGGTCAATTCACCAAGAGACTAACAATCTTAAGTGTGTAAGAGAGCTACGAAGTACACAAAGCAAAACCTTACGGGAATAAAGAAAAAACTAGAGGAGTCCAAGATTACAGTTGGGGACTTTAACACCCCTTTGTTAGAAATCTGTAGAAACAGCGCAAAAAATGTCAGCAAAGATTTTAAAGAATTGCACAACATTACTGATTGGTGAACTCTAATTGATATCCATGAGAACATTTTACCCCCAAACAGCAGAATACGTATTTTTTTAAGTGTTCACGGGATATTCACAAGAGACTGTTTCTTAGATCATAAAATAGACCTTAACAAATTTAAAAGAATTGGACTCATGTAAAATATGTTATCTGATCAGAATGTAATAAAACCTGAATTCAACAACAGAAAAATCACTAAACACTTAGAAATCAGACAATCTACATCTAAGTAATCTAAGTGTCAAATAAGTGATCTTAAAGGGAAATTTTTTTAAAAAATCAACTGAATTAAAATAAAAACACAACACTGTGGAAAACCATAATGACATATCCCTGCATACTTACCAGAAAGGCTAAAAAAAAAAAAAAAAGATAGTGACAACACCAAATTCTGATGAAAATCTGAAGAAACTAGATCTTTCACACAGTCTTGATTGGAATGCAAAATGGTACAGCTACTCTGGGAAATAGTTTGGCAGTTTCTTAAAAAACTAAACATTCTACTATTATACTACCCAGAAATTGCATCCCTGGACATTTATCTTAGAAAAATGAAAACTTATGTTCACACAAAAACTGACAGATGAATGTTCATAGAAGCTTTATTTGTTGCAACCAAAAGCTGGAATTGGTCCAGATTCCTTCAACGGGTGAATGGTTTAACTAACTATGGTACATTCATTCACTGACCATGGAAAATTACTCAGCAATTATTTAAAAATGAACGATGCGGCAACTTCGATGAATCTTCAGGAAATTCTGCTGATCAAAAAAAGCCAGTCTTTTAAAATTACATACAGTATGATTCACTCTTACAACAATTTTGAAATGGCAATTTAGAAAAAGAAGGCAACCCTTCTTTAGGGAAAAAAAGTGGAGGAAGGGAGGTGTTCATATAAAAGGGAAACATGAGTGACCTTGGTGATGGTGGTGTCGGAAGTTTTCAGTATCTTGACTGTGGTAATGGATACATGAACCTGCAGAGGTGTTAAAATTGTATTGTGCTTATGCACATACCCAAATGAATACAAGTAAAAGTGGTAAAATCTGAATAAAATCAAAGGGTTTTCTCAATGTCAATATCCTAGTTGTGATAGTATACTATAATTTTTTTAAACTTTATCATTGCAGGTAACTGGGCAAATTGTACAAGGGATCTCTCCGTATTATTTCTTACCGCTGCAAGTGAACCACTGCAATTATCTCAATAAAAATTTCAGTTAAAAATATCTGCTCTATGTGGCTAAAGCAAAAGTTAGAAGGGAATGTATGGGAATAAAATGCTTAAACTTTAGCCTCATGGCCAGTAATTTTTGTTCAGAAAGACCTGATTGTGCAGAAATTTGAACATATTAGTTGTTTCTGAACAAATATGTGTGGTCGATTTAAATGTCAAATGTCATGCTATAAAACTTTGAGAAGAAAACATGAGGAAAGTCTTTGTGACCTAAATTTAGGTAAAGAGTGCCTAGGTATGACTCCAAAGGCATGATTCATAAAAGAAATAAACAATGAACTGGAGCTCATAATAATTTAAAGTATTTGCTCTGCAAAATACCTATTTTTTTAAGATTTATCTATTTTTGAGAGAGAGCACAAGCAGGAAAGGGGCAGAGAGAGAGGGACAGAAGATCCAAAGCAGACTTGCGCTGACAGCAGCAAGCCCAAGGTGGGGCTCGAACTCATGACCTGAGTCAAAGTCGTACACTCAACCCACTGGGCCACTCAGGTCCCCCTGCAAAATACCCTATTAAGAAGATGAAAAGATTAGTTAAAGACTGGGAATAATATAAACAAATTTGCAAATCATATATTCAGTAAAACATCCATATCCAAAATATATTAACATTCTAAACTCATTAGTGAAACAAACAATCCAATTAGAAATGGGTAAAAGATTTGAATGGATACTTTAGTAAAGAAAATATATGAATGGCTAATATGTGCTTAAAAAATGTTCAGGGGCATCTGGGTGGCTCAATCGGTTGAGTGTCTGATTCTTGATTGGGGCTCAGGTCATGATCCTAGCGTTGTGGGATGGAGTCCACGGAGCGTGGAGTCTGCTTAAGATTCTCTCTTCTGCTCTCCTCTGCTCGCTCGCTCTCTGTCTTTCTCTAAAAAGTTTAAAAAATGTTCAATACCATTAGTGTGGTAGACAGAATAATGTTCTCCAAAAGATATACACCTCTTAATCCCTGAAACCTGTAAATATATTCTATTTGGCAAAAGGGACTTTGAAGATGTGATTGAGATTAAGGACCTTGAGATGGGGAGATTATCCTGGGTTACCCAGATTGGCTCAATTTAATCATATGCATCATAAAATGGCTACAGTCACAGATATGCAAAAATAGAAGGATCAGATAAATGCCATGTTGCTGGTGTTGAGGTTGGAGCCACAAGCCAGAGAATGCTGGTGGTCTCTAGACGCTTGGAAGAGTGAGGAAACAGATTCTTCCCTAGATCTTCCAGATAAGAATGAAGACCTGCCTGCACCATGATTTTAACCCAAGAATGCCTATATCAGAGTTCTGACATATAGAATCATAAAATAATACATGTTTTGTTTTAAGATGTTAAGCTTGTGGTGATTTAGTTTGTTATGGCAGCATAAAAAAATAATACAAATGGCCATTACCGAAATGCAGATTAAAACCATGATCATCTCCACACCTGTTAGAATAGCTAAAATAAAAATTACTGGCAATAGCAAACACTGGAAAGGATGCAGAAACTGGATCTCTCATCAACTACTAACGGGAATATTAAATGGCCACAGCCAGTCTAAGAAACATTTGAAAGTTTCTTTAAAAACTGAACATGGAGAGGTGCCTGGGTTGCTCAGCTGGTTAAACACCAGACTCTTGGTTTTGGCTCAAATCATCATCTCATGGGTTCGAGCCCTGCCCTTGGGCTTTGTGCTGGCCGTGAAGAGTCTGCTTGGGATGCTCTCTCATTGCCTCTCCCCTACTTACACTATGTCTGTCTCTCTCAATACAAATACATAAACTTAAAAAAAACCTAAACATGGAATTATAATATGATGCAACAATTACACTCCTGGACATTTATCTTAGAGAAATGAAAACTTAGTTCACACAAAAACCTATAAAGTAATCTTCATAGCAGATTTATTTGTAATAGCCCCAAGCTGGAAATAATCCATATGTCCTTCAATGGATGAATAAATAATCTGTGGTCCATCCATACTACGAAATAATTCTCAGCAATAAATAGAAACGAAGTACAATAACTTGACACATGCAACAACTTGGATGGATTTCAAGAGCATTGTCTGGACTGGAAAAAAAAAAGTCAATCTCAAGGGATTAAATATGGTCTGATTTGCATCACATTCTCAAAGTGACAAATTCTAGTGATAGAAAGCAGATCAGTGGTAGCTGTCGACTGGGCTGCAGAAAATGTGTGATCATTAAGGGATAACATGAAGGACTTCATTTGTCATGATGAATCAGGTCTGTGTTCTGGTTGTGCTGATAGTCATTTGAATCTATGTGGTGAAAGTTCGTAGAGCTAACCCCCGCCCCAAAAGAGCATCATTCAGAATAGCCAAAAAGTGGAAACTGCCCAAATGTCACCAACTGATGAATGGATACACAAAATGTGGTATATGAATACAATGAAATGCTACTTGGCAATAAAAAGGAATGAAGTACTGATACGTGCTATCATATGGATAAAAACATTAGGCAAATCTATACAGACAGAAGGTAAATTAGCGATGGCCTAGGACTGGAGGGAGGAGAATCAAGAGTGACTGGTAATGGACACTGTTTTCCTTTTTGGAAGTAATGAAAATGTCCTAAAATTAGATTGTGTTGATGGTTGCACAACTCTGTGAATATGGTAAAAATCTTTGAATTGAAAACTTTAAATGAGAAAATTTTGCAGTCGATGAATTGTATGGCATGTGGTAGATGAATCATATTAAAGCTTTATTTTTTTTTTCTTAAAGGAGTTCATGTAAAAACTGGTGAAATCTGGATGAGGTCCATACTTGAGTTAATAGTACTGTAACAACATGAGTTTCCTGGCTCTAACAATATACTACCTACAGTTGTAGTGAATGCAGAGTATATAGGAATTCTTTGCACTGTTTTGCAACAGGCTGTGAGCCTTAAACTATTTCAAAATAATTTTAAGAAAGGGGAGCTTCTCCATGTACAGGGCTGGAAGTTTTGAAATAGGAGGGAGCCCTGGGGCGCTGATGGCAATACAACAGGGTCACCACAGTGGGAGCAGCCATGTGGATCAAGCTTTCGGTATTTCTCTCTGTGTTAAGCAACAGGCAAGAGTGGTCCCAACAAATTCGTGTAGGAGCCCCTACTGAAAATGAAGGATTATGGTCACAGTCAGGAGGAATGAGCAGTGCCCATCTCAGAGACTAGCAGTGGGTACAGCCCCATCATCAGTAGTCTCTTCTGCCACTCCTCTAAAGTGACAGGAGCCAGTCTGCCAGTCCCCTGCTGGGATCACTTCAGGAATCTCCTCCACGTGCAGGCTGGAGTCAATGCATAGAGCTTTTCCACAATGACCTAACAGGGTGTCACAAATACAAGATACACATGTGACTGCTTATTACTTGAGACAAGCCAGCATCACCAAGCAAGGAAGAATGCAACACACAGAAATCGTTAATAGAGTGGGCAGCACTGGATTTTAGAAACACCAGCACTACTTCATGGAGTACATATTTCTTGGTCTCTCCAATGTGTACTCGTCACTCTTTTAACTTCTGGAAATACTATGGTAACCACAACAGGCAAGGTCGCTATCATCACAGACATTCCAATTTACTGATGAAGACAACAAAAAAAGTAAATGCAATAAAATATCAAAGAGCAAAAGAAGAGTTAGTAAAGGGTGGGTGAGAGAGAAAGAGAATGTGTGTGAGGACACTAAATGCTGTTTTGAATAAGGTAGTTAGGGAATATCTCCCTGAGGAAGAGGGAACCTTTGAGCAGAGATTTGAATAATGTGTGTGAGCAAGTCTTCTGATATCCAGGGGAGGAGAGGGTGAGCAGGGAGAGGAACAGGTATATGTATTCGGAGGGTTTGAAATGTTGATGCCCGCAGGAAGACCAAAATGTTTGGAGTGGAATGGGCAAGGTGGGGAAAGTTCGAAGGTCCACAGGAACCTGCTCATCTGGGACATTCTAGGTCACTATGAGAACTAGTGATTTTATTTAAAGCTTAATTAATACACTATGTTCCAAGAGATGCAAGAGAGTAGTTTAAACAGCAATTCTTTAAAAAGAATCAACCGGTATTTGTGGAAATGAATTAAAGACTTCATCTTTGAAATGAATCATTCAATAATGAGTAGAAGAGCAGATGGACACAAAAAAAGGAGCAAATTAGGAAACCGGAGGAAAAACCCAAATATTTTCCCCCCAGAATACAGGACAAACACGCAATTAAGAGGAAAAGTAAGAACAGGAAGGCAGAGACTCACACACTCCATCCAGAAGAATCCAATTTTATCTAATAGAAGAGTTAGAAGATACTTTTAGAAAGTCCTTTTAGAAAAAATGAAGAAAAGACAATATTCAAAACAATATAAACATGCAATTGAATAATTCTTTTATTTATTTTTTTACAATTGAATAATTCTATTTAAAGTCTTCAATATATAAGAAACAACAAACCCTACATATATTAAAGATATAAATACTTATCAAATATCCATGGATCACTACAAAATTTGACCATATATGACACAAGATACACATTTATTTTATAAGGTTATTATAATCTCGAAATGGAAACAAGGCAAAGACTTCCCCCAAAATAAAATTAGAGGGGCACCTGGCTTTATCTCAGGTCATGATCTCATGGTTTGTGAGTTGGAGCCCTGTTTCAGGCTCTGTGCTTACAGCTCAGAGCCTGGAGCCTGCTTCAGATTCTGTCTCTCTCTCTCTCTCTGTCTCTCTCTCTCTCTCTCTCACTCTCTCTTTTCCCCTCCCCCACTCACAGTCTGTCTCTCTCTCTCTCGAAAATAAACATTAAAAAGCTTAAAAAAAAGAAAAAGAAAAAATCATAGGCAAATTTCACTTAAGAACATAGAGATAGATTCCTAAATAAATATTGGCAAATCAAATCTAACAGTGTATTTTTAAGAAATGACCAAGTAGAGTTTATCTTTGTAGATTAACATTGTTCACTATTTTTAAAAACGGTACATGTAATTTACCATGTTAGCAGGTTAAAGTTGAAGCAATGTTATATTAGATGGTGCAAGTAAAATTTTAGATACATTTCAATATTCATTTATAACCTATTTTTTATTTTTTCAGATACAAGAGATTTATTAAGGAAAGGCTCCCAGAACACGCCATGAAGTGAGTGTGGGAAGGGCAGGGAAAGGAAGGAAGTTGACCAGCCTCAGCCTGCTTGGTCAAGCCAGAAGCTCTCAGTGACCCAGAAATCACTTTTTCCAGTATGCAGGTGACTGATGTCTTCATTTATCTTTTCTCCAGTGCTATTCTTTTCTTTCTGGAGACTTGAGTTTCTGGCCTATATTATTTTTTTTTCTCTGAAAAACTTACTTTAACACCTCTTACATGGCAGATCTATTGGCAAAAACAAATCGCTCACCTTTTGTTCGACTGAGAAACTCCTTATTTCTCCATCACTTTTATTTACTATTTTTTAAAGTTTATTTATTTAAGTAATCTCTACATCCAACATAGGACTCAAATTTATAACCTCCAGATCAAAAGTCAGATGCTCTTCTGACTGAGCCAGCCAGGATCCCCTCTCCTTCATTTTAAAGGTTAATTTTAAAAGGTACAGAATTCTAGGTTGGTAGGGGATGGGGTGGGGAAGATTTCCTCTACACTTTAAATATTTCACTTCACTCTTCCTTGTTTCTGAGGAGAAGTCTTATATACTTCTTATCTTTGCTCCTCTATAGATTTTTCCCCTCTCTGGCTTTTTTTTCTTTATCTTTGATTTTCTGAAGTTTGAATATATGTCTAGGTATAGTTTTGTTTTTGTTTGCTGGGTGTTCTCTGAGCTTCCTGCATCTGTGGTTTTGTGTCTGACATTAGTGTGGGGGAAATCCTCACTCATTATGATAGAATATGCGTTCCATTAGACATGAGCTGGAGATGGAGGTGATGATACATAGGTGACCGTTAGAAGCCTGAGGGCACAATATCCTGACTTTGTGAGGGTTTTGTGTTTTTTTTTTGGTTTATCATTATTTTCATTTAGTTTCAGGTTTTTATTTGAATTAGAGTTAGTTAACATATGATGTAATATTAGTTTCAGGTATAGGATTTAGTGATTTATCACTTACATACAACACACAGAGCTCTTCAGAACAAGTGCCCTCCTTAATACCCATTGTCCATTTAACCCATGCCCGGGCCCACCCCCTATCCAGCAACCTTCAGTTTGTTCTCTATAATTATGAGTCTGTTTTTGGGTTTGCCTCTCTCTCTTGTCTCTGCTTGTGTTCATCTGTTTGTTTCTTAAATTCCATGTATGAATGAAATCATATGGCATTCGTCTTTCTCTGACTGACTTATTTTGCTTAGCATAATATAGTCTACCTCCATCTGCATCATCACAAATGGCAAGATTTCATTCTATTTTATGGGGGAGAAATATTCCATTGTGTATGTATATATTATATATATATTATACCTTCTTTATCCAATCATCAGTCAATGGACATCATTTGGGCTGTTTCCTTAATTTGGCTATTTTTGATAATGCTGTTTTAAACATTGGGGTGCATGTATCCCTTTGAATCAGTATTTTTGTATCCTTCCAGTAAATACCGAGTACTGCAATTGCCAGATCATAGGGTAGTTCTATTTTTAACTTTTTGAGGAATCTCCACACTATTTTCCAAGGTGGCTGCATCAGTTTGCATTCCCACCAACAGTATAAAAGCATTCCCCTTTCTCTGTGTCCTCACCAACAATTATTTCCTACGTTGTTAATTTTAGCCATTCTGACAGTTGTAGGGTAATATCTCATTGTACTTTTGATTTGTATTTCCCTGTTGATAAGTGATGTTGAGCATCTTTTCATCTATCAGTTAGCCAGATGGATGTCTTCTATCTATTCATGTCTTCTGCCCATTTTTTAAAAACTAGATTACTTGTTTTTTGGGGGTGTTGAGTTTGATGAGTTCTTTGTAGATTTTGGATACTAACCCTTTACCAAATGTGTGATTTGCAAATGTCTTCTTCTGTTTTAAAGGTTGCCTTTTACTTTTGTTATTTTCTTCACTTTGCAGACGCTATGACCCATAACTTCTGTAAAAGTAAAAAAGAAAGACACCTCTGCTTCCAATGAAGTTACTATTTCTGGGACTTCCCAGTTCCCTACCCTGAGAGTGTACTGTCCTTAATAAACTGCTTTGTGCTTCTTACCTTCCTTGTAGCTGTCTTTACTTGAACGCGATCCTCACATAAATCTTTCTCATAGGGAATCCAAGATCTGAGACCTCCGTTCACACAATGCAGACCTTCCCACTGGTAATGATTTTTGCTCCAAATACTGTTTCTGTTCCTTCCTCTCCTCTTCTGATATTCCCACTTGGCGTATATTAAGCTGTTCATAATTGTCTCACAGTTCTTGGATATTCTGTTCTGTGTTTTTCATCTTTTTTCTTTTTGCTTTTAAGTTTGGAAGTTTCTATAATCATGGCCCCAAGCTTGGAGATTCTTTCCTCACTGTGTCCAGTCTGCTAATAAGCCCACCAAAGGGATTCTTTAGTTCTGTTACAGAGTTTCTGACCAGTATTATTTCCTTCTGATTCTTTCTTGGTTTTCCATCTTTTTGCTTACATTATCCATTGGTTCTTGCATATTGTCTATGTTTTTCCATTTGAGCCCTTAGCATATTAATTATCGTTGTTTTAAATTTCTGGTCTGATCATCCCAACAACCTTGTCATATCTGGTGCTTGTTTACTCTTTTTGCACTGTGTTTTTTGCCTTTTGGTATGTCTTGTAAATTTTGGCCTAACAGCAGATATGATATACTGAGCAAAAGGAACTGTTGGGAGATGGCCTTTAGTAATGCTCTGGTTAGGTGTGGGAGGAGGGGAAATGTTCTACAGTCCTATGATTAGGTGTCAGTCTTTTGGTGGGCTTTGTCTCTGAACTGAAAATTTAGTGCTTTTTATTTTTCTCCCCTCTTGGGTAAGATAGCATGGCTATAGGAGGCTGGAGTTGGATTTTTCCCTTCCTCCAGGTAACACAGGCTCTGATCAAACCCCAACAAGTTAAGTTCTGGTAAAATAGTTTCTCCTGGGGGCAGGGTTCGTTGAGAAGAAGAGAATACAATGGCATTTTAAATTTTTTTTTTCTTAAGAGGAGAGAGTGAATAGGAGAGAGGGGTAGTGGGAGAAAGAGAGAATCTTAAGCAGGCCACATGCTCAGGACAGAGCCTGATGAGGAACTTGATCCCATGACCCTGGAATCATGACCTGAGCTGAAACCAAGAGATGCTCACTCAACCGACTGAACCGCCGAGGTACCCCTATAATGGCATATCTTAACATGGTGACTTTTCCCCTCTCTCTGCCAGAAAGACAGGGGGGTTTTCTTTGTTAGTCACTGTGAGAAACTAGTTGAGATCCTAGCAATAAAACTCACAAAAGTGTGGGGATGTCATACCCTCTCCCAGGACTGGGTCCTTCTGGAGTTTTTAACCCTCAAACTGGTCCAGACTGAGCCTGCAACAATTCACTAGTTAGAGTTTAGGTTTTCCCACCACAGCACTGGATCCAGAAGAGGCTTTCCCTCGTGGGTTTCTGTTCCTGTAAGTTGTAATTCTCTGTATCCCCGTCTGTCACTCGGTGTGGGTCACAGTGGTTTACCAGTCACCTCACTTCTCTGATACATGTAAACAAAGTTATATCTTTTTCAGTTTGCTCAGCTTTTTTTTAAAATTTTTTAAATGTTTTTTATTTATTTTTGAGACAGAGAGAGACAGAGCATGAGAAGGGGAGGGGCAGAGAGAGAAGGAGACAGAACCAGAAGCAGGCTCCAGGCTCTGAGCTAGCTGTTAGCACAGAGCCTGACGCAGGGCTTGAACCCACGAATGTGCCATCTGTCCTGAGCCGAAGCCGGAGGCTTAACCGACTGAGCCACCCAGGCGCCCCAGCTTTTTATTTGTTGTAAGGATGGAATATTGATTTATACGCCTCTTTAGTTTGAAAAAAATAACTTACCAAAGACCTGAGCCATATTCAATGATTAAACTTTAGAAACATTTCAGTTAAACTTATTTTTGCTCTTTTTACTTGGAGGGTTTAGTAGTGCCAAAGAAAAAAAGGAAGTACAATATATAAATACTAGAAAACTCTCTTTATTTGTAGAAAATAACTATTTTCTGCTAGAAAATCTAAAGCCATAAAATAACAAACTTCTAGAATTACAAAAAAAGTTTAATTAGGCATAAAATACAAGATTAATTTTTAAAATAATATTTTTATATATCAGTAAAAACAAAAAAGACAATATACTTTTTTAAAAGACTCACATAAATCATAAAGTATTTGAGATAAAGTTAATTTAAAATTTGTGTAAGACCTTTGTGGAGAAACTATGAACTTCTATGGAAAAACATAAAAGAAGACTGAAATAAATTGAAAAGAATTCAATTTTTATTAGAAATCTTAAGCAGTGAAAGAGATAGAAAAAAAGGTATAAATGGTGGAAAGATTTAAAATTGGTCTTTTTTGCAATCAATAATATTGATTGCTCAGAAAATTAAAGTGAATCCAAGAAACTGGCAAGATATTTTCTTGGATTTTCAGCGAGGGAGCAGAAATTAATATCCCTTCTGTATCCATTTAGTAACTATTCAAAAAATATGTCTGAAAAAAGTAAGTCCTATTTGTAGTGGGTTGAATAGTGTTCCCCTAAAATTCACGTCCATCTGGAACCTCAGAATATGGTTTTACTTGGGAGTTAATCTTTGCAGATACAATTAGTTAAGATTCTCGAGATGAAACCATCCTGAACTTAGTATAGGTCCTACATGTCATGACTGATGTCTTTATGAGAGAAGGGAGAGGGCAGCTTTGGACACACGGGGACGAAGGCCACACAAAATATGGAATATGTAGCCTGAAACCAAGGAATGCTAGGAGGCCGCAGAAACGTGAAGAAACAGGGAAGAGTCCTATATCGTGATTTCAAACTTCTAGACTCCAGAACTATGAGAGAATAAGTTTCTGTTGTCTTAAGCCACCAAGTCGGTGGTAATTGTCTATGACAGTCTTAAAAAACTTGTACAGCAATAATGATACCACATAAAATTATAAATTCCCTAGAAATAATTCCAATTAAAAATGTACTCAATCTTCATGACAAAAATCCTATACTTTTACAGAAAAGCTAAAAGAAGATTTAAATAAATGGGCAAGTACCAAGTTCATGGAGGAGACAACTCACCATTTTAATGATATCAATCTTCCGAAAACTAATCTATAAAGTCAGTATGCCATGTATCTGAAGTCGTTAGGATTTTTCATAAACTTTTACATGTTAAGTATAAAGTTTATATGGAAGTGTAAAGTTTTAAGAATAACCAAGATATTTTTGGTTTTTTTGTTTAAAACAATTTTTTTAATGTTTACTTTTTTGAGAGATAGAGAGAGACAGATTGCGAGCAGGGGAAAGGCAGAGAGAAAGAGAAAGATATAGAACCTGAAGCAGAGTCCAGGCTCTGAGCTGTCAGCACAAAACCTGACAACAGGTTTGAACTCATGGACCAGAAGATCATGACCTGAGCTGAAGTCGGACACTTACCTGACTGAACCACCCAGGGGCCCCAAGATATATTTGTTTTAAAGAAGGTAACTGGGCTGGAGCAATTAAATACATCCAATCTAATATGTAATCATATTACAAATTTATAGTGATTAAAATAGTGTGTTATTGGCACACTAAAAAAGTAGATCAGTATAAAGAGAACAAAGATTCCAGAAACAGATGCAAGGATATATAAGAAAGCCAAATAGCAGAAGAATTCTAAATGACAAGCAAATACCCAAAAAGATGTTTGGTCTCACAAAGATTCTTAAGAATACAAATAAAAAAGAAAATAAGATTCCTTTTTTCATGTAAGAATCTGGCAAAAAAAAAAAGTTTAACAAGATCAAGTGAATGTTACTAGAAGAAAAGGTGTTTTCATATTGCTGATGTGTTAAAATAGTACAGCCATTCTGAAGGTCTATTCCACAGTAATCAATTAATATTGAGTATATGCATCCTCTAAGACTTAGCAGGTCTAAGCATGGACTTTAGAAACACGTGTACTTAGCACAGGAAAGCACCTTCAAGATTATTTATTGCAGAAGGATTTGTGACAGGAAAAAAAATTAGAAATAGTCTGAATGTCTATTGATACAGAAACAGTTACATAAAGTATGGCACATCTATGCAGTGAAATACTATACATCAAAGACTGAACGCCTTTGGGGCCCCTGGGTGGCTCAGTCAGTTGAGCGTCTGACTCCTACTCAGGTCCTGATCTGGCAGTTTGTGAGTGTCTGAGTCGGGGCCTGGAGCCTGCTTCGGATTCTGTGTCTCCCTCTCTCTCTGTTCCTCCCCTGCTCTCACTCTGTTTCTCCCTCTCTCAAAAATAAATAAAGATTTTTTTAAGTTAAAAAAAAAAGAATGAGTGCTACTATGAGATCTAGTAACATGGAAAATGTACACAGGTGAGCACACGTTCAGATGTATAATTTAAATATCTATAAAAGTTTTATGAGACGTTAGTGATAGGCAGTATTGACAGTGTATGAAAAGAATTCAAGTAAGAGTCGTGCAACCTCAAAGATCTTTGGAATTAAATAGAAATACATTTGCCTATGTTACCCTTAGAAATGTACATTTTAATTAAGAGATGATCCCACCCCAGGTAAGATTTCACAGTCTAATCCAGTAAGGACAGGACTCAAATCCAAGGAGGTAAACAACATCTGTGGACAGCCCCCTCTTAACATTACGGAGTCATTGGCTTTCTAACTTTTCAGACAAGTGATGATCAGTGCATATCATCATCACAGTGATCCAATTCTATAACACTCTGTATCTTCTGTTTGTTGTAAAACTCCATCAAGCAAAGAAAACAACTCCAAATTTATATGGGAAAGTAATCTCAAATATGATGTAAGAGAAGATTACTATTCTTGAGTAGGTAACATCTCTCAACCCCAAGAAAATTTGAAATTAAGTTTATAAGTGTCAAGAGAAACAAATCTGTGTTTTCAATATTTTCAATTGTTAGCATTAAAATTCTTGCATGTATTTATATTATATATCCCTGTATTATTTAGAATTTGTCTAATGGAATCATAGGTAATTAGAACAACAATCTGTGATCCTAATGTAATGTTTCTAGGCTTGTGATTTTAACTTAATATCTGTGCTTCATAATCATTAATGAAACATTAAGAGAACTTAAGAATCACCTATTTATAATTTTTTTAATATGTGAGTTATTTAAGTCCTTGGGAAATTTTTGTTTGTTAAATCAGACTATGTAGAACTTTAAGAAGAAACGAAATATCTTAGTTTCATGAACACAGGTTGAAATAAAAAATTAAATAACTAATTTTATAAGTCGATTTTAATATTAACAAAAACCTCCTAAAAGTGATTGTTAAATTTACTACGGACAGGTAATATTTGTAAGTGCTACTTTAAACATAAGAAATGGGTTTCCTATTCTGTAACTTTAATAAACTATTAACTTTTATTTCAAAACCAAATATAACTTAAAAAAATTTTTTTAATGTTTTTATTTTTGATAGACAGAGAGAAACAGCGTGCAGGGGAGGGTCAGAGAGAGAGGGAGGTACAGATTCTGAAGCAGGCTCCAGGCTCTGAGCTAGCTGTCAGCACAGAGCCCAACACGGGGCTTGAACCCACGAACCGTGAGATCATAACCAAGCTAAAGCTGAAAGCCGGACGCTTAACGGACTGAGCCACCCAGGCGCTCCCAAAAATAACTTTTAAGAGTGTTTTCTGTAGCAAAAAAGCCATCCTCAAGGCACCAAAAAAAAAAATTAGTTGACATTATTGTTTAGTAAACACACATTCACACAATAATACCATATGTATTATTATGTATAGGTACCAATAATAGACAAAGAAAAGAATACATATGAAAATATGAATAGTGTTTTCCCTCAGAAAAAGGTTGGGGAGATTTTAATTTTATAAGTAACTTTTTAATAGTTTGCAGTGCAAAAGCATTCATGTATTGCTTGTGTAAGTAAAAGTAAAGGAAATTTTTTGTCAGGTCATGTGTACCCATTTGGGGTTAAATAATCAGGGTCAATATACTTCTGACTTTCTATGTTGTCTAAAATAAGTCTGTATAAGACAAAGTTATTCTTACTCCTTTTATAGCAACATAAAGCCACTCTCCTAGCAGTAATGTTTTCAACCATTGAGGGGCTTTATACCATGGATAAAACTAAAAAAATACAAACAAGACTCAGAATGTAATTTTGGTACTAATGTTGGGAGTTCAGCTGTATTTGTCAATATTATCATGCAAAGGTGAAACATCGTATAATGGTTTAGGGAATATCAACGAAAAGAAGTAGAAAAGCTTGCTCAAAAGGGGGTGCTGGGGTAGGGAGTTATTGACATACAAGACCTTTTTTTCCAAGCATAACCTGGAGAAAACATTTGTTATTTTGGAGAGTTAAAGGCAGAATTCCTCAAAGACTTTCGTTTGTTTTCTAGCAAAAAGCGTCCAGGTTGGGAGTGAAATGATAGGCTTTGAGACATAGTCTGGAAGAGAACAGACAGAGGGAAGGCTGAAATCCTGGGCATAAAGATTTCATCCTAAGGCAAAAATGGAAAGGTCCTAATATTGAAGCCAAGTGTCCTTGGATCGAAGTCCTTTTAAAAATTATCATCTGTGATCCTGTCTTGATCAGCAAATAGGCCAGATAAAGAGCCCATATACACAGGTTTTTGGAAGATGGGATGTTTAATTAAAATTGCTGCTGCCTGTTAAAACCTTGTGCTTAGAAATTTTATTCGTTTGTAAAATTACAAGGTTTTAAAACTTATTTATTCTTCTTTAGAAGTAGCTCAGTAGTACATATTGTCTTCCCTGGCTGAGGCTTTAGTAATATCTGAAGGGATTACAAAACTCCTCAATAAAATTGTGTGTAAAAATTTTCCCAGGACAGGAGATGACTCCACCCTAACCTGAAACTAGAGCCAGGACTGAAAGATGTGCCAGGCTTCCTTTGCTCCTACATGTCAAGGCTTAGAAGAGCAAGTCTTAGGCCGGCCAGGTGAGACGCTCAACGACTGGGTCCAGAACCACCTCCCTGTGGCTCTCCCCTGCCAAAGGGCAATCTCTAGGGATGGTGACAATTAAAGATCATTTCTGTACCCACACAGTCAGAATGTTAGGTACAATTAATCCATGAAAGGCCATTGGAATTGTTTACAGAGAAACAACCTTCAGTGCTTTCCTGGTAAAATCAGAAACCCCAGAGAGTGTTGTTTTTGCCCTTGGAAACCCAAGAGGGAGAAAGAAGTGCTGGAGAAATGGATTGATGGACCAGGAAAATGGCAGGACAACTGAACTCAAAGAGAAATAAGGACCAGAGAGAGAAAAGTCCAGTGACGGAGATGCCTAGGAGCTAGAAGAAGGACATGGTAACTTTCATATTGTTTGGCTGTCCTGTGATGTTACTCTCCTCCAATTCCCGCCTACCCAAATCTCCAGAAACATATACATTAATTGCCTTAGTGGTTCTTAGTGGATAATGAAAGGAAATGGAGGGGAGCTGCACACCACAGGATGGAGAGAAGAGAAGAGACACAAGGTACAAGACACAGAGCAGAGACGGAATCCCAAGTAAACAAGAAAGAAGGGTGATATGAGCCCCTGACTTTATGCCAAGGAATCTTTATAGAGATTTAGTGTGCCGCTTATGTGAAACGGGGCTTGAGCAAGTATAAAAAATGTATTAAAGAGAAAGATAATCCCAAGGTTTGGTGGTCTGGGGACCATCAAGAACTCTGTCACGTGGATTACACAACCATGGACACCAGACATGGATAAATTAAAAGCTCATGGAATGGGTCTATGAATTCCAGTGGACTCTGAGATTCATCATCTACCTCTTTCTCCATCCATCTGCTCATCCATCCCAGATTTGATCTATCAACCGACCCACCCTCAATTTTCCTCAATAACATTTTCTATTTCCCTTAAGCTTTTCATGGTTTTTTCAATGTTTGAAAATTTTTTTCTTTCCCTAAGTCGAACTAGTAAACACCAGTGCAATCTGTGGCCATACCAACTTAAATCCAACAAAAAGCAAAATTCCACGCAAGCAGCAAAGCTGGGTGAGTGAGAAAAAAAGTATGTTTTTCTCGCTGTTTCCCTCTTTGATGGCAGGAGGTGGCTTACCAGAGGTTTAGAAGATTGCCTGGATGAGTTTTTCTGGATCCTCTGTGGTGCCATTGGGACAACTGTCAATCCCAGGTTGCTCCATAGGTACCCTTGGGCTTGAAAGAGATCAGCAGTCAGCGTTCACAGACAATCACCAGAGTGGTCTGAGGAGACGCTGCTGGTCCACATGCCCCCGGTCCCCTTTTAAGTCCAATTCTGTCCAATTCTGTCCGATTTCCTTCACTTAGGATTTTCCATTATTCCAATGGCCTGCCTGGACATACTCCTGTGATTTCTCATGACTTATGGACCTCTAGGCAGTGTCTCACATTGCTAGAATTGGCTTCATTTTCCAGTTTTAGGACTCTCGAGTAACTTTCATTTCTTCTCACATAGAAGGGTCACAAGATTTTCTTTTACGATATATACATATATATTATACATATATATAATAAGGAATGTAAAAGTTTACTGGAAATGAAACATAAGGTTGTCAAGAATACAGAGGACTTAAGTTAGTATCCCTTCCCTTCGTCTCTGTAATTAATCATACTTCATGTAAACATCCCTTATGTTTTTACATCATAAAATGTTAAGTCAACATATATGAGACCCACTGTCTATGCCCGAAAAAAGCAATAGGCCTGCCCCTAACTCCCATACCAATAGGGACCTCATCTTCCCTCTAAGGCACCCAGGCAAATTCAAACTCCACAGCTTCTGTGAAATACAAAATAATGAAAAGAAAATGTACAGGCTTAAAAAAAAATGATAATAATAATAAAACCTTGCTTGTAGGAATAATAAATGAAAGGCAGAAAATGAAATAAGTCTCCAAAGTAATTCCTTAAGACTCTCATGTCTATCTTCCTAAAATAATACATATCAAATAAAATCTAAATTCCCCCTGCTCATCTGTGCTATACACAGATAGTTTATCAACAGAGTAGTTGGGGTTCTTAGAAAAGGGGGCATTAACCGAGGAAGCATTTTCCTGATCTTGATAACATTGCCTCTACAGCGATCGTTCTTGGCCTCTCCAGCTGCCCATCACTGTCCCTTCTGTGACCCCAGCAGTGGTTGTCACCAGCTTCCACTTGTTAAAATGCCATCTTGCCCTCCCAAGCTGCAGTTGGGTCCATGATGTCCCTGACAATGTCAAGGACTAGCTCCGGAGTCTGATAGTCGGCTGGCTAATCTTAACTCTGTTCCTCACATGTTACCTTGAATGGGCTTTGAGTGTCCTGTCTACAACTGAAATCAGCTGTGATGCTCTTTTGTGTCCCGTGGCAGGTTCAGTTCTATCGCTGGCACTGTCTTTGTCAGCCTCGGTGAGTCAAAGCTGTTCGCCAGAACAAAGAATAAATGGCAGGAAAGGATACTCAAAAGAAGAAATAATGCATTTTTCAGAAAACTCGCCCACTTGAAGACATTAGCTGAATAGTTTTTCACTAGTTATTATTAGATAAAGGTATCCAGTCACCCTCAGAACTTAGGAAGAATGTGTATAGTTATAGTCTGCTACTCTAAATTTATATAATGCTATTCCAGTGAAAAACCACCTTGTAAAGAATAGGCACTGTGAAAAGTAAAATTAAATGGAGTATGTATGAGTAAAGGGCAATACCTTTCAAGAAGTAAGACATCAAAACAAGGTCAAAAATTTTTCAAAAGTGAAGTGAGAGAATGAGATGAAAAGATCAGAGGCAGTAGCAGTAAAATGAGATCTTAAAATTGAGATTTTGGAAGTACTGTAATTACTGGTAGTGGCAAAATCTTATAACCATTGGAGTAGGTGGCAGATTAGGGTAATGACAAGGTCATTGGAGGAAAGGAAGTCATGAAACTAAAAAGTTGGGTCTGGAAAAGCTACAAGATGTGAATGTTAAGATCACTAAGAACCGAATACAGGTAGTATAATAGGAACTGATTGTGAGCCAGGACCTAGAACCTTCTAGGACAGGGTCAAAGTGTCCCAGCTGGGGGTCAGAAGATAACCCAGAGGGACACGCAGGTGCCCCAGTGGGTTAAGCCTCTGACTCTTGATTTCGGCTCAGATCATGATCTCATGGTTTCTGAACTTGAGACCCACACTGGGCTGCATGCTGACAATGCAGAGCCTGCTTGGGATTCTCTCTCTCTCTCTCTCTCTCTCTCTCTCTCTCTGCCCCTCTCCTACTCTCTCAAACATAAACAAACATTAAAAAAAATGAAGACAACATAGAAAGTTTTAGAGGATATTTAGTGAAGACGGTAAGGATATAAGGCATTTTGTTATGACTATGAGTTCCAGAGCACACAACAACAGGGTTTTGGAAGTTAAGGGGGAATAGGGAGATGGAAGAAGGTTCTCAGCCAAATGGAAAGAGAGTCTGGAGGATAAAGATGGACTAGGGAGCTGGGCTTCAGATGGTGACCACAGAACATAGGGATAGAGGGCCTAATGAGATCACATAGATATTGAAGGTCAGGCCGTGAGTGTTGAAGAAGAGAGAGGTCTTGCCAGAAGCATGTTCCAAGGCTCTTTTGTTACTCCTGCCAATGGAGGTATAGAAGCCAAGAGAGGGATCACCTTATGCCAAGTACAAATAACCTTGGAGATTTCTTTCCAATCTCCTTCTACCTTCATCTTCCACATGGTTCCTAGTCCCTATAAAAGGATAGTAAATAGGTGTCATTTTCCATGGCTACAGAGTGACTGCCTGGAACACCATGGTATGAACAACTTCAAGACCATGTCCAGATTCAGGAGAAAAGGCAGCCATGTCTATTCCAGTCTCTGCTTTCTCTAGTTAAAGGTAATTTCCTGAAGTTCAATTCAGTTCCTAATTCTTCATCCCACCCATCACTTTGCAACCTGCCTCCTGGCCACTTTATACAACCAAAAAGTTTTAAGGACTTTGACCTATACCACTTCACTTCAGGCTACAACCTCTACCTTTCTTGAAAGTCATTGATTCAGCCTGCGGCACTGTCTGCTAATGATCCCCAAGTCTCCTTGTCAAGATAAGACCTCATTCCTGAACACCAGAAACTTGACTGCAATTGTCTCCAGAGCTTTTAGTCCATCAGATGAGCTCTTCAATCCATCCTGTCCCAGTTGGCAGAGCCCCATTTGCCCATTTGAGCAACACATGTCATCTTCAATTCTCCCTTTCTCCCATCTCATCATTCACCAGTTTCTATGCATTCAGCCTCCGACATTCCTTAAATCTGCTCCCTCTTCTCTCTTCCCACTGCCTCTGCCTTGTTCACTTCTGTCTCTTCTCTCAAGCAGACTTTGGAAGTACACTTCAGCTCCCTTTCCCACAGCCATCAGAATGACCTTTGTAAAACACAATTGTTTCTCCCTTCCTTAAAAGGCTTTAGTGGCTTTACATCACTTACAGGATGAAGATAGAAGTTCTTAGAGCTTGACACACAACATCACGTATGTTTGTACGGGTACCTCTCTCTCTCTTGCTAGTCTGTGACCACCACCGGGACAGGAATGTGGACCTCCTTTATTCTGAATTCCCAGTAACTGCTTAGAGATGCAGGACACACTCAGTAAATGTTAAGTGAAGTGATGTAAGCAGGAGAAGGAAAAGTATAAAAAGTAACCTTGTTTTAAAGACCCTGTCGTGCCTGTTGACATAAGATGATTTTCCATACCTTTCACTACCAGGTCTATCATTTCTCTTCTTACCATGAATAGCAGAAGTATAGGAATCTTTACATTGGACAATTAGTCAAAGATATGTGAAGGGTGGAAATGGGGTCTTGATATAAATTTTCTAATATTGGAATCTGGCTTCACCATTCTCCAGGTGTGTAACTTTGGGCAATATTCTTAACCTCTATAACCTCTTAACCTCTGTAATAATTGTACCTGATTCAAATATTGTTCAAATGGAAATTAAATGAGGCCGTGTATATAGGAAGTATGCGGAATAGGAACTGTTCAGTAAATACTAATTCTGGTTGTTCCTCTGGAAGAGGATGCATGCATGTTCATTTCCATAACTGGAAATGTTACTGCTGTTTGATAATAAGAAATACACATATATTTCTTAGCATAGGGGAAACATGTCTTGTCTTTACTCTGTAGAGTTCAGGCCATTCACAGCCAGCCTTTGAAGGAGACTGGGAGTTTTTGTCTCCGGTCTCCCCAACTTTTCTTTCCCAGTGATTTCTACCCCTTTGTCCTCTCTCTCTAGAGTCCTACTGCTCCTGGAGGAGAGACAGCAAATCGTATAGTTCTCTGTAGAAATAGGGACATGTAGGCTACCTTATTGACATTCAACATCAGCTTAGAATTTTTTTTTATTCCTATGTCATAACTCTACCTTGATCCAATTGAATAACCCACTCATTTCACATTTGAGCTCCATTATCGGACCACAAATTACATTGTATATCATATTTGGGTGTTTTTGACCCAATAAAAAACAAGTTTATACTGTTCAACTTAATCATTGAAGGATTATAATTTGTTAACTCTAAACATTAAAATATGTATCTAACCCATTTTTGTCATTGCATTTCTTCATATTTTAATATATTGGATTCTCAAAAAAATGACTTTGGAAGGAAAGGTCTCCTTTACTTTTCTCTGAGAAGCCATAGAATGAAGCCATCTACAAAGCAATTCTTTCTTTTACTGATAATAATTATAATAATTAGCTTTTATAACAGCTCTTCAATGCATTTTTGTGTTAAAAGATCTACCCTCTCCTCCCTTTTAAAAGAGAGGTAAGGACGGGGAGAAAAATAAAAGGAATATGGAGGGATCACCTCTCCATCACATAGTGTATGAAATGACAATAAGCATGAGCCACCTATTTCACAAATTACTGGGGACATTAAATATGATAATATAAGTAAAGAACTTTAAAGAGTTAAAAGTACAATCCTGAAAGGCAGTCCACTTACACTGTGCTCCAAGGACCATTTTCAATCTGTGAACTCTTTGCTTCTGGTCCATGGTGAGATAAATATAAAAATTTGATAGCAAGCATTTAGAAACTGTTATAGAAATTTGACAAACTAATTTTATATCTGTTGAATCAAATAATAAAAGATTTGGGCTTGTATTTTGTGTCTGATTTTTACTTCATTTCTAGTAATTATTTTCATTGTACTTCACAAAGAAAAACCTGTCCTTCAATACACATAATTTGAGAAGCATTGATAAAAGGTATTATTATTTCTGAAATTTTGCCAAAGAACCATTAAATTTCTAATTACAAACTAGTCACATGTCATTATTTGAAAAACACTGTTTCATACGAAGTCTAAAGAGCTGCCAGCATTCAAACAAGTTGCAGAACAAGTTTGTTTTGTATTGGGCAACTTGGTTAAGAGTCAGAAACCACTTTTCTCATGAAATGACATGAACCGGAGGTTATGTTCTTGGTGTGGCCTCGAGATCCCAGTTATCTCAGAAGGTTGTTAAACTATACCCTAACATTTAATAAAAGGCATATACTACAACATTTAATAACTTGTCTTCTCCATCCTTCTACAATGGAGAAGATAGACTTCTGATTTCCAGATCAGAAAATCTTTCTCCTCCCCATCTGCCTGTGAGAAATGGTGATTCCCAGCCCTACCATGGTGGTGGCTATGGGGCAAGAATGGAGGTTACTTCTGCAGAAATTCTTTCAACAGCAACACTCAGAAGAGTATGGAGATACACACTCTTTATACAGACTGGTGAGGGAATTAGGAGACGGAGTTTGAGAGAACTCACTGGTCGTGTTAAGAACATTAATTGAAAGTTTCTCCAAGATGTTCCGACATTGAGATTATGTAGGTTTTGCCGAACTTGAAAGCCGGTTCTTTACTGCAAACACCTCCGTAAACCCTGGGATACTGTTCCTTTCATGGCCCAGCACCCGTTGGGTCTGGGCCTCATCCTGAACCCTGAACGGAGATTTGTCTGTGCCAGAGGGACCCATGACACAAAGAAAGGTAAGCCTTCCCTTCAAAAGACAGCTCTTTATCTCCCTACCATTCCATATAACCTAATATCCCTTAGGACTGAAATCAGAGATACACACATATGGAAGCAAGGGATTTTTTTTTTTTTTTTTTTTTTTTTTGGTGTGGCGAGGGGCAGATGCGAAATTAGCATCGGCCCTTTCTTTTCTTTTTCTTTCTTTCTTTTTTTTTTACTGATCTTTTAAGAAACTGATGTTTGTTGAAGATTGGGAATTGAGATGGTTTCTGCGTACATGCTGTAGGATAGCAAACAAACCCTGGGAACCATTAGAAGCCTATTTCAGGCATACTCCATCTAACTCTCTATCTTAACCAATAAGTTTCCCCTTTACACTTGCTTTTCTTTCTTTCTTTCTTCATGTTATGGCTCTTAAAGTAAAAGAAAGCAAAAAACAGTTTCCCCATAAACTGTTGAGATCAGAAAGTGTGCAAGTCTGCAGGCCTCGAGTCCAGATGAAATATTACTAGGAAAAGAATGTCTCTTTCCTTGGGTCTACGCCCCGTTATAAAGAGTAGTGACTCCAACGTCAGTTATTTACAAGACCCTGTATCTTTTCCTGTAATGAAAAAGGAATCTTTAAAACTTCATCTAGAAGTTTCTTACTGCGATACGGAGTAAGGAATGTCTTTGAAGACCACGAAGAGGAGAAAGGAATACGGGGCTGCTTTTCCAATCCTGGGGTGGGGAGGGGGGGAGTGTGGGCAAGTAGGTGAAGGAATTCCAAATTTCACGCCCTCAATCTAAACTGGGGCATCCTGGGAAAGCGTCCGGGGAAACCGGTGGTGACAAAGGCCAAGGGCCGGGCGGAGGGCGGAGCCGGGGCGGAGCGCGGTCCGAGTGGGGAGGCGGGCGCCGCCCACGGTGCTCCCGGCGGGCACGGGCTTGGCGGCGCCGGCTCCCGAGCCATGGGGAGGCTGGTGGCTCTGAGCTTGCTGGGGATAGCGCTGGCGCTCCTGGGCGAGAGGCTCCTGGCGCTCAGGTAGGTGGGCCCTCTCGCCCCGCGCCGCCGGCGCGCGGCCCGGCGGTGGGACGGCCTCCCCGAGCGACGTCCGCGCTCGGGTCCCCAGGCCCGGGTGGCCGTCGGCTGCGGGAGAGGGCGCAGGCCGTGCAGGGATTCTCCCGCTGCCGGGCTGAGAACTCCGGATTGCCGCAGCTTGGGGAACACCTCCACCCCCATCCCAGCTTCTAGCAAAACCCAACACAGTTTGGGCCGAATTTCAGACTTTCTGGGAAGATGAGGAGCCCCAGCAAGTGCTTTGTAAGGACTTAGAGGCAAACTCCGCTCTTTAAACTTGGATGCAAAACTATTACTGAGACTTTAATTATAAAGATTTATTTCAAGTCATTGGTGCTGGCTTCTCTTCGTTGCCCAAACCAGCCGCCTTCTTTAATAAAGTTGCTCACCATCCCTCCCCTGTGTCAGTTTGAGGAACTTTTCAGCTTTCTAATCTTGGCGCTGTAGATCAAAGATATTTGAGATATTCAGCAACTGTACTTACATCACTTCCTTATTTATCTCCACCCAGAAACCCTGAAGCCAGAATGTCAAACAGCACAAGCCTAGTCCATCTCCCACTTTAATTATAGTGAAAATCACGGGTGGGTAGACATCCTAGTTTCTAAATTACCAATTCAAATTTTATAAGCCTCACGCAGAAGGATTCCAGAAATATGGAGCACCAACTACGTATGAGGTGCCCTCCTGGGCTCCTGTAATGGAGTAAGGCACAGTCTTCACTTTTAAGAAGTTCACTCTACTACAGGGGAGGAGAGAAATAAATGGATCAATGAGGATGTCCAGGACAGGTACAAACAAACCCCTGCTGACTTAAGGAGGAAAGATGGAGCCACTGAAGGTGGAGTTCAGGAGAAAGAGACTGTTCAAAACTGGCCTTGAAGGATGGGTGAAACACATATAGGGAAGAAGGAGGCCATCCCCGATGAAAAATGAAGCCTGAACAAAGGGAACAGGTGGGGAAGTTTGGGGATTAGCAGTAGACCAACTTGAGGGGAGTGTAGGGGTCAGGGAAGGAAAGTGTTGAGATGGTTAACTAGGAGTTAGAAAATTGGGGCCTGTTTTGATAGGCAAAGGAGAACTATTGATGTTTGTTGCGTGTGTGCGTTTCGACAGGAATCTGTTTAAACCATATGAAGCAGAATCAGTTGCTGTGCTATAAAGCATAGTTAGTTGTGCCACGTAGAGAGCAGTTCTCCATCCTGACTATACATTAGAATCTCCCCCAGAGATTCTGATTCAGCTGGTCTGGGTGGGGCCCAGGCATAAATGTCTTTTGTTATTTTATTATTTTTAAATGTTTATTTATTTTTGAGAAAGAGAAAGCAAGAATGAGCATGTCAGTGAGGGAGGGGCAGAGAGAGAGAGAGAGAGAGAGAAGGAAACAAATAGGAAGTGGGCGTACTGCAAGATCACATCATGACCTGAAATGAAGTCTGATGCTTAACTGGCTGAGACACCCCGGCGCCCTGAGCGTTGTTTATTTGAAAAGATTCTCCTTATAATTCTAATATGCAGTTACAAGTGAGAAATAGTAGAATAGAGAGTAAGCAGATATGGGGAAGCTAGTTAAGGTATTGCAGTAGTTTGGAGAGAATGACAGGACAGGGGCCCAAACTCGAGTCCCAGCAATAAGGGGGAAGAAGTCAAGGGGGAAGAAGTCGAAGATGATACCAGAGTTTCTGTCTCTACTGACCTGTAGCTGGAGCTTTATCTGCTGATAAAGGGGGGCAAGCAGGGGGAGGAGTGTGTCCTGGAGGGAAGACTTCTTACTGGTAGGAAATGGACATGTTGACCTTAATTTTCATGTTATGTAAATGCCCAGCTTGCTCTCAGAGCATTCTTGAGTTGGATGATTTTGTACAATCTGTCCAGCACTCCGTTTCAAAGGCACTGCCACTAAAATTCACAAGCTCATTAAGTTGTGCTAAATTTCAGACCATCGATGTTCACAGGTTGGTTTTCCCAAATCATTGGTTTTTCTTCATACTAATCTTAAAGTTTTAAATAAGTCCCTTTAAGTGAGTTATAGTTGCAAACCTAAGAAAAAGTAAATGCAGCTTATTTACATAGAATGTACCTTACAAGTAATTTACAATTTAATGAAGTTTTTCTTTAGAGAGATTTTACTGTAATAAATTTTACCGAGCACTGATTTTCTAGGGTGGTAACTTCATTGAATAGTGGAAGCCCCCGATCCGCTGATGTGAGAATGTTAGGATAGGTGATAGGTGGCTAGATTTAGAAAATAACATAGGATGCCTAGTTAAATTTGAATTTCAGATAACCAACGGAACATTTTGTAGGATAAGCATACCCATGCAATATTGAGGCATATTTATACTAAAACATCATTGTTTATTTGAAGTTCAAATTTGGGCATCTTGTCTTTGATCTGGCAACCCTGTGATTGTGGAATATCAAGTATCTGCTGTTGACAGAATTAGAGGTGGAGTGCTCAAATGCACAGCACCTCTCCTTTCAGGCCCTTAGAGTCTGTTTTTGAAAAGCAGCATGCTCCTACCTCTTCATAAGGAAAGGCTCTTCAAAAATCAGGCTTTTGTTTTTGGTTTTGTTTTTTTGCTTTCATCTAGTGCCTGGTATTTCATTATTCTATTTTTAGAGATTGCGGTTTGGCACTCAAGTTATTTCTCTCCCCCCAGGGCACCCACTTAAATTTCAACCTGAATTTCAGGTAAACAATGAAAAAAAAGTATATATATATATATTTAGGATAAGTATGTCCCAGATGGGCAAATGAAATCAAAGCTGTCTCTTTCCTTCTGAACTGTAACTGGCTAAAGTTCCCAGAGGAGGATGACATATTACACCCAACTTTCCCACTCCTCCCTAGTTGAGCAATACAGGGGAAAATAGACACAGATTTCCCTGGGCCAGTTGCTACCTGCTGCAAAGTACACATACTTGAATGAATCATGAGACTTGAGTACCTGTGTGTGAGCAGGAATCCTTCAAACAAGCATCTGAATATTCTGCTTGTTGCTTGGTAGATTTTATGACAGTGCACCAAAAAACTATCCAGTCGGCTTTTGGACACTTCTGAAAGTTCAGGTTTTATTTTTAAACTCCCATCCTCCTTATCATTCATTGTGTGACTGCTGTGTGCTGGTCACTCTGTCAAAAAAAGTCCTTTATATTAAACCAAAACATACATTTACTGACATGTGGAAAGAAATTCATTTTACATTTATGCCTCCACTCAGTCTTCATATATGTCTTCCTTTCTGTATTATATGGGTTAAAACTGAGGCTGGAGGCAGTCAACTAGTTAGCTCAACAGGTAATTAGTGTTGAACTGAAACTTCAAACCAGGTCTTCTGGTTTGCCTCCATCTTCCCCACAGCCTCCTAGCTTTTCTGCCTTTGGAGTAAATTACTTACTCCCCGCCTAACATGCCGAATCACAAATTCTTGGCTGCTAAGTACAAGCATTATGGGGGCCCAAAGAATTCCAATGGGGGTAAATTCCAAGAAGTTTTACAACTCTGTATACAAAAGATAGAGCCCCTGTTTGTCTATTTTTAAGCCTGTACTTAAAAGATAAAACCCCAGCAGTGGTTTGTGAAGTCAAAGGCCATGAGATGTGGAACAACATAATGCCAGGTAATAACACCGTTCCTAGTTTACTGAAGATGAGGCAACATGATAATGAACTACCCTGTCTCATCCTGATCTGGATGGGTAATGCTGTTTCCTAAATGAAAGGAATAGAAATTGATTTCAAGATAATGACTGTTGGTTAAGGGTTCATGCTCTGTGGCCTAGATAGCCTGACTTCATTCCTTAGCTCCACTATTTTCCTGGGACTTTTGCTTTTTATTTCACCTTTCTGTGCCTCAGTGTCCCACTCTGTAGGATGGGGATATTACCACTACCTACGTCATAGTGGGGCTATGAAAACATGAAGGAGTTCATTCTTGTACTTGTAAAGTGCTAAAACCATGCCAAATACATAGTAAGTGCTCAAGGAGAGTTACCTGTAATAGCAGTGTTCAGGCAAGGCTCTTAGACTTTTGTGTCATAGATCCATTGGGCAGTCTGGTAAAGCCTTGACTCTGTCTCAACATTATGCTTTAATTTTTTTTTAATTTTTTTGTGTGGTGCCCCCCATCTTTTTGTTTTGTTTTGTTTTTATTTTAATTCAATTTAGTTAACATACAGTGTTATATTAGTTTCAGGGGCGCAGTATAGTGACTCAGCACTTCCTTACATCACCCTGTGCTTTTCACAAGTGCCTCCTTCATGCTGTCACCTGTTCTGCCCCTCCCTCGTGGCAACAATCAGTTTGTTCTCCACAGTTAAGAGTCTGTTTCTTGGTTTGTCTCTCTCTATCTGTTTTCCCCTTAGTCATTGTTTTGTTTCTTAAATTCCATATATGAGTGGAATCAGATGGTATTTGTCTTTCTCTGATTTATTTTGCTTAACATTATTCTCCCTAGCTCCATCCATGTCATCGCAAATGGCAAGATTTCATTCTTTTTTATGACTGAATACTGTTCCAGTGTGTGTGTGTGTGTGTGTGTGTGTGTGTGTGTGTGTGTACCACATCTTCTTTATCTGTTCATCAACCAATGGAAACTTGGTCAGCATCATGTTTTCAAATGCATAAAATACAATGCATAGGACTCCAAAACAAAATTAAATGCTCTTTAGGTATTTAAGTACTAAATGCTTAATTTAAGTACTTAAATAGAGTTACCAGCCGATTTAAAAAATCTAATATATAGTATACTAATGTGGGCTACTTAATTAAAGCCTAAATAGATATAAAGGTAGTTGAATATGTAGCAATAGATATTCTGAAGTTGCACAGAGTATAAATGGTATTTTGAGATATCTACAGCAATTGAAATGTGATGTAGCAATGTGTGTTACACACACCTATGAAGACATAGGTACTGTTAGCAGAAAGTTCTGTGGTTTCTTGCCTGCACTCATCATTGAAGGAAAGACAATTTCAGTTCAGTTTAAATAAAGATAAAGATATATAGATATATAGATATAGATAGATAGATTCCCATCCATGTTCATGGATCACTGAATTTTACCCATGGACTCCTTAAAGGCCACTGGAGCCCCGATGAAGAGCCTTGATGTACATGTTTCTGATAGGGGTCATTTGGGAAATGACTGATGGCTCAGTTGAAGGAAGACAGTGTATATTCTTTGCTGCACTACTCCTATCGTACAGTTATAACTAAAAGGGAAATAACCAAATTTTAATGAAAAAGAAGAAAGTGAGAAAAACAAAAGAAGCCCCGAGTGTTAGGGAACAAATAGGCTATAGCAAAAATGTCACTTATTTGCGTTTGTACCATTTATTTACTTATTCACTTATTTATTTATTACTTAAAAATACATATTACTTTTTAAAAAAGTTTTTTAATGTTTATTTTTGAGAGAGAGACAGAATGCAAATGGGGGAGGGTCAGAGAGAGAGGGAGACACAGAATCCGAAGCAGGCTCCAGGCTCTGAGCTGTCAGCACAGAGCCGAACGCGGGACTAGAACTCACAGACCGCAAGATCGTGACTTGAGGACAAGTTGGACGCTTAACTGCCTGAGCCACCCAGGCACCCCTATTTATTTATTTTCAATTTGGCATAAATGCATTTGAGCTAATTGATCTCCTAGTCCAAAGAGGTTTCTATAGTGTTCTCTTGTATATTCCACAGACTTCTTAAATGTATTAATAGTTAGGGGTGTTTTCAGTTGCAAGGAACATACATCAAATTAATTATAATGTATACAAATAAAGGCTTATTTTTCTCACGTGATAAAAACTTTGTAGGTGAGTCATTCTATAGCTTGTCCATCGAGCCCGTGGCCATTGCAAAAAAAATTAGATTCTTCAAGTTTTGTCCGTCAGTCCTTCCCTGTTGGCTCTCTGTCCTCATACTTGTCATGTTAAGGATAGTGCATGGTTGTTATAGTCCTAAGCACTGCACGTGTGGTCAAATCATGAAGGGAGAAGGGGTGATGTCAGGGAGTTCTCATCTTGTGTCTGCTTTTTCTGTCATGAACAAAAATATCTTTCCCCAAAGCCTGGGTCATAGGATTGCCTCTAAATACAAAGGGGGCTGAGAAAGCAGATATTTGGCTTGTCTGTCTCTGCAATGGAAAGTAGCAAGGAAGAAAGTGGGTAAGAATGGCTTTAGGTTTGTCAGCTAGAAGGTCCCGCCAGTCTGTAATGCAGACGTTAACTAATGGGTAGGGACGTGGTACTTCTGCCAAGTAAAAAGCCTAGCAGTTTTCTATGGAAAGCATCTGAAAGTCTTGATGGGCCATAACGGTTGGAAACAAAACCTTATCTTTCTTTTCATATAGAAGAAAGATAAGAAAAAATGATTTGATTAACCAGAAGTTAGGCACAACTCTTGTGTAACTCCAGTTTTTAAATTTTTTTTTATTCTTTTTTTTTTTTTTTTTTTTTTTTTTTGCTAAACAGAGCGCATTAGAGGGATAGAGAGACAGAGAAAGACACGTACACAGAATCCAAAGCAGGTTCCAGGCTCTGAGCTGTCAGTGCAGAGCCTGATGCAGAGCTTGAACTCACAAATGGTGAGATCATGACCTGAGCCAAAGTTGGCTGTGTAACCGATTAACCAACTGAGCCACCTGGGCACCCCTGCGTAACTCAGTTTTCATAGTAGGCAGTCTGCGTATCTAGAGATGATATTTTACAGCTAAACTAGTTGATGAAGGTTGCCCTATTAGCAGTGTAATCATCAGTCATTTATGCAAACTTAAATTGACTCTAAAAAAATAACCCATCTAAACTATTCAAGCACATATGAATTGTATTTTATCCATATAGTTTATCCATGAATCAGGTAGATGATAATGCTCATTACCCCTCTTTGTATAGTTAAGTAGGCATAATAGTAAGTTGTATAAAATTGACACCCAAACCAATGCATGGTACAGAAACTTGACGAAGCCACAGCTGGGACTGACTGAGATATCTCCATCTGTTTCTGGAATCATACCGTGTCCACTGAACCTGAGAGGTCATCTGGCCTCATGCTTATTTTATGCATTAAGAAGCCTGAGGCCCATAGAGATTAACCTGCTGAGGGTCAAGCCGTCTTGCTGTTAAGGCAGGAGCACAGATCTCTTCACTCCTTCCTGAGAAAAAGACCAGAGTCAGGTAGAGCACTGCTGTGGCAGGCTCTTCCCAGCTGGTGTCAAGTCTCCGCAAAGCTGTCTCCCCTCTGAGTCACCGCCCTCATTCCTGAGTAGGGACCAGGGTGCCTACTTCTTAGGGTTGTTTTAACAATTCAGCGAACTCATTCAAGTAAATCACATAGAACAGTGGTGGCCTCAGTGAGTTTTAGCTGTTTTTATTATTGATTTCCTTTTGCCACTCATGGCTATCAGCAGTGGCATTCCCATTACCACTAGTATCACTGCTACTACTACTTCATTCGGCCAAGTATACGTATTTTCCCCCTTTAAGTCACTCTGAGTGGGGTTGGGGGTCCTGGGTGGCTTAGTCAGCTTCTGACTCTTGATTTCTGCTCAGGTCATGATGTCATGGTTCATAGGGTTGAGCCCCACCTGAGGCTCTTTGCTGACAGATTCTCTCTCTCCCTTGTTCTCTCCCCTACTCTCACACGTACTCTCTCTCTCAAAATAGATAAACTTCAAAAAAGATAAAATTAAACAAAAAATAGAAAATTAAATCACTCCAGGGACTTATAAATGTGAGATTTATTTTTTTCTTGCTTTACTTTAACATTTTATTTTATTTTTAATTTTTATTACATCTACATATTTTGTTTTAGTTATTTTAATTCTAATTTTATTTATTTTATTTATCTTTTATTCACTTTAATTTTTATAGCCTTATTGCTGTGTTGTTTCAAGAAATTTGGACACTCTTTGATTTGATATGATTCAAATAACAGACTGATTGACATTTTAACTTAAAAAACTTTTATATATGATATGAGTTGGCAGACTATATGGTTGCTACCACTTGTTGGTAATTCTGGGTGGGGTAGGCCTCAACTTTCGAACGTGTTGCCAAGATCAGTAGAATTGCCCCATATTCGACGTCTAGAAGCTAGACTCTGTCGAGGATTTGAATTGACGAGGGACACACAGCAACTTGTCATTTTTGTCTCTTAAATGTGTGATATGCGTGACCCACTTTGAAAAATGTAAACTGCCCTGCCAGCACTCTGACTATTTGCGACTGTAGAGAACAGACAGAGGAAGGGGAGACCGTGAGCGAAGAGAAGACAGATCCTCGAGCGTGTGGCTTCAACAGCAGAGCTCCCTGAGGTGTTGGCCCAAACCGCTCTGTGGCCTCTCTGGTGGAGGGGGCGGGGTTCATTACCATTGGCCATTTTCTCATTATTTCTTCATTTTATTTTTTGTCAAACAGCAATGGCAAGTAGTTCTGTTAAGGTAGTTGATGTTCTCTGAAGTCTCACCTCCTCCACCCTGCTGTCTGTAGGCTATCTTCCATGTGCCTGGTCTGAAAACCCCGTCTCCTCTTGGCCTCCTGTCGGGCACCGTGTCACTTTGCAGAGGGTCTGAGTGCTTTCTGGCTCCTCCTGGCCCCTCGGGAGGAAGACAGGGCTGCTGGCTCCCCAACACCAGAGCCGTGTGGATTGTGCCCTGGTGCTGTGCTGGTATTTGCACAGGAACTTGCACAACACGCTTTATTTGTTGAGATATTGGCTTTCCTTTATGACCCGCAGCCACACATTCAACTTTGTGATGCCCGTTTTTATTTTAACTTCATTTCTGGTGCTCTTTAATGTTCCTACGTTTGTTTTTCTCTCTTCTCTTTTATCTGCTTTAGATTTATGCTGTGTTTTATGTATTGCTGTAAGCCTCTTTAAACCCTGTCTGCAACAAAGCAGAGAATACATAAACAGATAGTTTTTTTTTTAAACAGGAATCGACTTAAAGCCTCCAGAGAAGTAGAATCTGTAGACCTTCCAAACTGCCACCTCATTAAAGGAATCGGTGAGTATGAGAAAGTGCTAGTTATACACCTTACATTGTTTGACCCAAAACATGAAAAAACTCATTAGCCGTATTTTGGCACACCACTAGTGTTTATCAGAGGAAAAATCACATTAAATCAACCAAAACCTCTTTGGTTATTTATTTATTCTTTATTTATCTCACACACCTGTATTTCTTCTGCCCCTCACTCTCACTGTAATTTGTTAGTTATTTGTGTGATCCTGTGTTTATTGTTTGATTCCTTGCTGGTTAAGTGACTTTTCTGAATGAGTTTTGTGAAGTCCATGTTCTTTGCCACGTGTGGCCCCTGGAATCTGTGCTCTGTCAGCCTTGCAGTCAGCTGGTGAAGGTGTCAGAAAACAGAGAAGTTACAACATGGAAAATGAAAATCTCCCAACAAAATCTCCACCCCGCACAAAAATAACTCCAGAGACAAAGTTTTCCTTATCTTTCCTGCTACGTCCAATTCAAATGCAAACAAATACGTGCATACACATATATTTTTCACAAATGGTATCTTATATGAGATTATATTTTGCAACCTGCTTTATTCCCAGTGCAAGGTGAACCGCTTTCCACATCAGCTCACGTAGACCTACTGCATTGTTTTTACTGTTTGCATGCACCATGGTTTATTTGATCGTTTTCCTCTTGATGCGCATTCAGATGGTGGCAGTTTTTTGCAACTACAAACAAATCAGTGAACATCATTGTACATATAGCTCTTGTGTATTTGTAGGATAAATTCTTGATGGTGAGATTGTTGTCTATGGAGAATACGTGTGTAAAGTTTTTGATGGGCATTGCTAAATTGCCCTGGGATTGGCATTGCTAATAAACGACCTCATATTTAATAACCACATTTGCTACAGGCAGGGTTCACCGTGTGCTTTGAGCAAAAACAAAGTCGTGATCCTTTCCTGGATCAGACACAAGACGGCTTCATTTTCATGAAACCTCTCAGTTTTCAGAGCAGTCTTCTGCACTCCAGAGTTTCTTTCTGGTTCTGTTATTTGCCTTTCCTTTCCACATTTGTTTTTTATGTGCCCTGTCTCCTATATTCCATTGCTGCTTTGGTCCTTTTTCCCAGTCCTATCTCCCTTGCCTGGACTCCTCGACTTTTTCCTCCTGGGGCTTCTCCTCTTTGTGACTGTTGCAACACTTAGCAGCAAGATACAAACTCAGTATCAAATACCACATGAGCTAGATCTGTGCTGGATAACGCAGACGGTTCTAGAAATAAGGTTGTCTGGAGTCCCAAGAAACTGCATCCTGCCTTCTGGCTACATGCGTGGAGAGCCCCTTCAGAACTAGCCACTAAGCAAAAGCCAGATGGCATCGGTGAGGGATGTTGTACAAGGTTGGGAGGGTGAGTCCGTGATCTCGAAGGTTGCTCTTGCTACAGAGTTAATAATTGTCAAATTATTAAACAGCCCTTGGCCCTGTGGAGCCCACCTTCAGTGAATTCACGTCCCAGAGTAGACAATAGGGCACAGCCAGACACATTCTGGAAGGAACTGCCAAGTGTATTGCTGTCACAACTCACTGGGATGGAGGGCTCCTCGGAGAAAAACAAGCCCAAAGACATTTGTATTCTGAACAGGCGTCTGTCTGTGTTTGTGACCTTTCTGTTGTGATGTGTGTGAGCTGCTGTCTGGAATTGGAAAGAATGAGGAAATATGTCACCTATGGCCCTTCTTGTGAAGTGTTTAATGCCTCTGAGGCACTTCAGAAGGCAACAGAGCGAGGACGATGAGTGATTAGAGGCACATTTGGGATACATTTTTAGATCTAATTAGAATTGTGCTTTCTTTCTTTCTTCTTGTTTTTGTTTTTGCTCTGTGGTTAGCACGCACTATATGAACATTTGTTGAATGCTGTTAGTGATGCATAGTGGTTAATAATAGGATGTGGTTATATGTTTTTCACAACAGTCGCTTACTTATTCAGTGGTCTTTGATTACAAGGAGGAACAGTGTGCTGGGCGTATACATGCCCATATAGCCAAAAGCAACTTCTTATGGCAGCAACAAGGGTAGAAAGGTTCTCTTTGTCAGTTTCCACTTTGGGGACAGGAGTAGCCATGCACGTGAGGCCAACTATCCCTCAAAGAGGTACAACCACTTTCCCCTCGCTTCCATCCCCATCAACAACCCCCCCGCCCCCCCCCACACTACGGTGCTGTATTTACCATGACTAGAAATGAACCCTTTGCAACTCTTGGGTGCTCTATACATATCATCTCATGTCTTTCTGTCTTAATAACTAATAATCATCTACCACATATCCTAGCAGGTGTGTGCCTTCTGCAGGGCACCACGTAAGCCCATTATCCCATTTTTCATTTTCCTTCCCATTGTATCTTACAGACAGAAACCAAGCTCTTACAACACCCAAGAATTGGCCTAATATCGACATCTAAATAATAAAAAACTATAATGACAGGAGTTAGTGAAGTCTATTTGAGACTTAAAAGCTTAAAACATTTTCTAAATGTCTTTGAAAATGCAGGCATTCAGAGTCCTGGACTAAAAGAAAATTTTGAATGGATTGTCTCTCTGAGTTAATTAGTGGTTTTGTACACTTGGAAATCAAGACCTTTACAATAAATACTGCTGGGGATATTTAAAAAAAAACATTAAAGTTTGTAGCTCTTGTGATCAGTTACTTTATAGTTTATCTATGAAAGGAAAACAAAATATACACTACTGTGAGATATAGATTTTTTTCCTTCTTTCTCTTGTGTGTGTAATATAGATAAGGACCCAAGGCTCCAAGACATTAAATAACTTTGGCAAATTCTCTTCCCAATATAGTATCTTCTCCCAGAGTGGTTAGCACACATACCTCACCAGTGAACCAAAAAAATGGAGAATAGTGGGTACATTACATATTGGATACTCTGTTGGGAATGGCAAGGGCTGATTTGGTGTTATAGTTACACCTAGAGGAGAGGCAAGAGAAATTTATTCCCTTTTGCACGGCAGTCCAATCCAGAGATAAGTGAATGGCCTGGGGAGGTAGATGGTTGTGCTCCCTGTGACTAATCTGTGACAGTGGCTGATGAAGCAGCACGACTCTCGCCACATACTGCATCTTTCACCGTCCAAGACTCGAACTCCAGCTGCTGCCATTTCCCAACAGGAAGGGACACAAAGGAAATTTACATGGATATTATTTTTAGTTTATTTTACTCAGATGTTGCATACATATTGTATGGCCACAACTATCCCAAGAAAGGGTAGAAAATGGCTTTAGTTGGGTTGCCATGTGCCTGTACCTGAAAAGGAAGAAGGGAACATGGATACTGGGGAGCAATTAGCCATCTCTGACACACATAATTACCAAAGGCGTAAGAAAAAATAAATCAAAACCGCATGTGCTAAGCTAGAAGACTTTCTAGAGCAAGAGGGTTTTGAAAGAGGTTTTAGTGTAAAGTACAGAATATGGACTGGGGAAGGTCTTGGTAGGAGGCACGGAAGCAAAACTTTCTGGGGAAAAGCCAACATACGAAATTGACCACAGTCAAATTTACAAAGTAAAGTGTCTTTAGAGAGGAACCAAGGGATGATTCTGACAGAGAAAATTCATTTGCTGCTAAGTTTTTTGGTTTTTTTTCCCTGTGTGCTTTTAAGTTAGAAGGAAAGGACTTGAGTCCCAGCTTCCTAGTTTGTGACCTTGAACAATTTGCTTAACCATTCAAAGGCTCTGTATTCTTCACTCTGACATAAGAGATACTAATACTGCTTCTTAGGGATATAGAAATTATGTGAAATAATGTATGTAAAGACTTTGCAAGGACCCTAGACCTTGGTAAACACTGTATCTAGTAGCTATGACTATTACTATGAGTAGTACTACTATACTAAATTACAGGAGAGAAAAAAATTTCTCCAGCATTGACTGTGCTTATAGTAATCACACCAAAGAGGTGATACAAAATGATGAAATTCTTTTGTAGTAATGGATATAGAAATGAAGATGGAGGAAGTAGATCTGGAAAATACTAGTATTTTTTTAAATGTTTATTTCTACTTGAAGGAGAGAGAAAGAGAGAGAGAGAGACAGAGCATGATTGGGGGAGGAGCAGAGAGAGGGAAACAGAGAATGCGAAACAGGCTCCAGGCTCTGAGCTATCAGCACAGCACCCAGCGTGGGGCTCGAAGTCACGAGCTGTGAGATCATGACCTGAGCCAAAGTCAGAGGCTTAACCAGCTGAGCCACCTAGGAGCCCCAGGTCTGGAAAATATTCTAAAGAAAGCTACAGATAAAACTTTTTTTTTCTTTCTTGGAATTAAGTGATGGGATTAAACAGAAAGAGGCTACAATGTAGTTGAAATGAAAATACCTTTTTTTTTTAATTTATTTTTATTTATTTATTTTATTTATTTTTTATACAATTTATTTTCTTAACATATGCAATTATTTTCCGTCATTTACAATACAGTAGTTTCAATGATACTCCAAACAGAAAAGCAAAGTAAAAAATCAAAACCCCCACTTCTATTTCATGTAATTAGACTTATACAG
>NC_043701.1:81098283-81148428 GCF_006229205.1 Suricata suricatta | reverse complement strand
ATCATTCTGAAAATTTCCTGTTAGACCTATGAGTGCGAACATATGGTTTCTGTCCTTCTCTGCCTGACTTATTTCACTTAGCATGACACTCTCAAGGTCCATCCACTTTCCTACAAATGACCATATGTCATTCCCTCTCAAAATACCTTTTAGAAACATTGTTCTTATCTTGATTACTAAAACAATACTATTATTTGTAGAAAATTTCAACCAAAGAAAAGTATTCGGAAGAAATGAAAATCACTCATAATCCTACCACCCACAGAAACAATGTTAACTTTTTTTATGCATCTTTTCTTGTTCTATGTTGTATAAGCAAGTACACATTGAAATTATTTCAAGTAATTTTTCAGGAACAACACATTTAATTGACTTCCTACTAAATGGGTCTAGAAAGGAAAACTTGGACTGACAGGTGCATGTGGGTATGTGTGTTTGTATGTTTGTGGTTGCATGTACATACATACATGTGGTGGAGAGTGCCCGGTCCTGCTCATTACCAGCTGAGAACCACCCTGGGACTAGAGTCTAGTGATTCTTACCTTCGGGGTATTACAGGCCTTTTCTTCAACCTGCTGAAAGTCAAGGATCCTTGTCATAGCATTTCTCAGCCGTACACACAGATGACATTTTGTATTGCATAGAATTTCAGTAACTTCATAGATTCTGAAACCTATTTGTGGCTCCTTAGGAATCCACAGACCCTGGCTAAGAACTTCTCCACCATACCATGCTTAAGCATTTATATATATATATATCTTCTTGCCATGGACCAGGCATTGCATGCATTCATGATCACAGTCATCTTTACAAAGTGAAGTTCTTGGCGTTGTTATTTTCTTTTGCTTTTCTCCACTATGATAGAACCAGCGACACTGGAGGCCACTGGCCAAATGCAAACTCATGAACCAAAACCAAAATGGCTGCGTAGATGCTGTTTTTGACAACCTAGAAATAATCATGGAGAAATCCTTTGGAGAGGTCTTAAAGGGGAAGATTGGATTTTGTGGACTCAAAGAATGTGTCATGATTTGGCTTAATCTAAGCCATTTTTATTCCTCTTTTCTTGTGTTTGGGTCTATTATCTGTCTGCTGAGTTTACACAGTGAGACCACTGGGAAAGTCTTATGTCTAATTATTTGCTGTGCTGTGTGGAGTGCACTGCAGACAATCAATAAACAATCAATAGTAATTGTAGCTCGCTCAGAGACAAGTGTTAGAAGATTCAACTGGCTTAGGTGCCTGGTATTTTTCATTAATTTTCTTTTGCTAGTTGTTTTCTATAGTTTAAAGCCTAAATTTAAAGATTAAATGGAAAGCTTTCTTTGCTTTTGAGAACAAGCAGACATTGTTTTTAAAAGAGGGAATATATGATCCCAAGTGTTTTATCTCTGTTACTGAGAGAAATGTCTGTGTTTGCTTCAGATTGAATGAGCAGAGAAGGGACAAGGATATTTGCATGGTTAAATGACTATGAGCCCTGCATTCTGAAAGTAATATTCCCCTGATGTCAATTACTTTTGCACAGACATCTGGATGTTTATCATAAGAGTGTACAGATGCCAACTTCTTCTGTATTATAGCTGGAAATGTGGTGATGACTTGACTTTGATTTGAGTAAACATACAGTATCTAACAGTTAAAGTTAGAGTTTCACTGCAAGAAGGGATTTCGACGGATGTGTATGAAAGAGAATGCTTCCTCAGAAATAAATTGGAACTATTCCTAAAAATTCAGGCACTGATAAAGAAAAGAAAGTCCCCATTATGCTATAGCTAACAAATAATGGATTTTGAACATAACATTCATCTGTTCTTGGACTTGCAGAAGCTGGCGCAGATGATATTGACATACTTCCCAATGGTCTGGCTTTCTTTAGTGTGGTGAGTATCCCCAGGCTCAGTGGAGGAGGTACAAGAGAGTTTGATGAGACCTACAGGACAGTAACTTGTTTTTCTAATTCCTCACTTTCAAAAATGTTTTGAACAAAAACCATGTAAACGAGGTTTTGTAAAATGTCTTCAAACTTATCCAAATGTGGAGATAAACAAGTCTTTGCCAGTTGATTAACTGCTCTTTACGTGCCTACTGCATTGCACTAAAATATTCCAGTGCAATCTGTGTTTCAAAAGTTTGTTATTAAAAAAGATATTTGGGGCATTATTATAGATATTCCATACTACATTATATTCTTTTATTTTTTAAACATTTTTTAACATTTATTTATTTTTGAGAGATAGACTGTGAGTCAGGGAGGGGCAGAGAGAGAGAGAGGAAGACACAGAACCTGAAGCAGGCTCCAGGCTCTGAGATGTCAGCACAGAGCCCGACACAGGGCTCAAACTCACAATCTGTGAGATCATGACCTCAGCCGAAGTCAGACACTCAACTGACTGAGCCACCCAAGTGACCCCTTTTTAAAGAAAATTTTATTATGTTTATTTATTTTGAGAGAGAGAGAGAGAGGTGGGGATGGGCAGAGATAGAGGGAGACACAGAATCTGTAGCAGGCTCTGAGCTATCAGTGCAGAGCCTGACACGGGGCTTGAACCCACCAACTGTGAGATCATGACCTGAGCTGAAGTCAGAAGCTTAACCAACTGAACCACCCAGGAGCTCCTACATTATAGTCTTTTATGATATAGCATCTATTGGGGCGCCTGGGTGGCTCAGTCGGTTAAGTGTCCAGCTTCGGCTCAGATCATGATCTCATGGTCTGTGAGTTAAAGCCTCGCATCGGGCTCTGTGCTGACAACTCAGAGCCTGGAGCCTGCTTCAGATTCTGTGTCTCCTCTCTCTCTCTGCCCCTTCCTCACTCACGCTCTGTCTCTCTCTCAAAAATAAATACACATTAAAAAAAATAAAATAAATGTAGCATCTGTCTTTCTTTCCCTTTGATCCTCCATTTAAAGCTCATATTCTTGCTGTTATTGTTTATTTTCAAACAGTATACCAACTTTCCCAGACCAAGGCTTTTTTTTCTTTCTTTCTTTTTCCCTTTGAATAGCCTCTCATAAGTGGAAAATCATTAACTAAGTTTATTTATACCCTTCACTTTTGCCTTAATTCTTAGAAGATGAAAAATAGTCACTCTTCTGGGCATACAGTAGAAAGATTTTAAAATTGACTCTGTGCTGGCCTTCACCATTAGCTTCTAAATGGAAAACTTAAGTGAGAGATAAGGGAGTTCTGATCACCTTTCTTCCCTGAGGAGGGGGGGAGAGAGAGAGAGAGAGAGAGAGAAAGAGAGAGAGAGAGAGAGAGAGAGAGAGGGTGAGGGGCAGAGAGAGAGGGAGACACAGAATCCCAAGTAAGCTCTGGGCTCTGAGCTGTCAGCACAGAGCCTGACGGGGGACTCGAACCCACAAACCATGAGATTGAACCTGAGCCGAACTCGACTGCTTAATGGACTGAGCCACCCAGGCACCCCAAATCGTATCAGACTTTGAAGGTGCCTGTAATGATTCTGTTCCCTCTCAGCACCCATCGTTTGCAGGCTCTGAGACTCCGACGTGTAAACCATAGAGGGACTTTCAAAGAGTCACAGCACTAATGAAACAGGTGGTGAGATGTATGGCAAAACTGGGAGGACTTGGCTTAGAGGAGAATAAGGGTTTGAACACTCTTCAGCTTCCTGATGATTTTTAGGTGAAAGACTGAGCAGCTGGGTGTTACCACTGAGGGAAAAAAGAAACCTTGTAGGCTTTGCAGAAACACTCATATTTGTATGAAATTTAAAAAATACACTTTCAAAAGAAAAGCTTTATTTAATTACCTACACAGAATGAGTAAAATGATATTTCTAGTAGGTCTCTGGGTTGTTTGTTTGGAAGCACATGCTCGCACATATGTCTATAGGCTTAGAAGAAAACACTGGGATTCCTCCTCAAAATTATTCATAACGACAGGTGCAAAACTCCTGAGGAAAATAGAAACCACTTGCTGGTGTGTGTGTGTGTGATTTTTTTTTCCTTTTTGTTTTTTTGGGTTTTGTTGTTGTTATTGTTTACAAAGGAGGTGTTCTCAGAGGTTTGTGTAATCCGGAACTCACTTGTTTCAAGATCTCAGCCACCATAGGAATAAATCTGAATTAGGAGGATTGAGGTCTCCAGGCACGTAAATCTATAGCCATTTTCACAGAGGGGCTGAGAACAGTCAGAATGATCTTGCAGGCACGTCGATGGAATTTCTTCAGCTTTTTTGTCCTTCCTTGGTTATATGACTGTCTCTGATTTTTTTCAAATTTAGAAATAATCCCACTTTACTGCTTTTTTAAAAATATAGTTTATTGTGCTGCTGTTTTTTAAATTACTCAGCCTTGTCGCTACTAGTTCCCAGAAGGCACGTCTTTCTAAACGAGAAACGTGTCCCTTCTGTTAGAGCTGTGGCAGCTGTCTGTTCTTCCTCCAGCGTGTTAGCCCATCTGCCCGTCCTGTTCCATGCTTCCCACAGCTTCGGTGTGAGGGTTACCTCCAGCCCCACATCACCCTCACTGGAGAATTGCATGACACGGACTAGAACACCAAAAAAGATTTAAATGACAATGCGAGTGTACTTAACACTGCTGAACTCTACACTTAAAATGGTAGAGGTGGTAAATTTTGGTATGTATATGTTGCTACAAGTAAAAATAAATAAAACTTTTAAAGAGATTAGAGAAACGGATTTATATGATGTGGAATATTAAAATAATCATGAATAGTTATTACCATCCCTGGTTTCTGTGCATCGAAGTCATGCTCCTGTTTATGGGACAGCGATCTGAAAAAGTGACACTAACAATAGTACAATTCCTGTTTTCTGCTTACTGAGCCCGCCAGCCTGAGGTTAGAGCATTTTGATATTTTTTTTTAATTGGGGAGAATTTCTGGTATGTTCAATTTTGTATACACAGTGAGACTTAATTTTTGTATACTCTTTTAAATTTGACTGAAAAGGTTTGAAAAAGAAAAGACCTAGGTCATTTCAGTGAGTCCTGAGAAAACACTGAATGAGAATTCAAATTTCATTTCTGACTGAAAGATCCTAGAAAACTAGAAATAGAAGGTAATTTCTCTGAAACCTAAGGCAGACATCATTCTGAGTGGTGCAACATTACCACTAGTGCAGCTTTCCATGCAGAGAGACAATGCCCCCAAATACTGTGACCATCAGCATCTACTAGAGCTCTTTTTATTATTTTTTAAAATTTAAAACAAAATTTTTAAGTTTATTTACTTGGAGAGAGAGCACACATAAGTGGGGTAGAGGCAGAGAGAGAGAGAGAGAGAGAGAGAGAGAGAGAGAGGAGAGAGAGAGAGAATCCCAAGCAGGTTCTGTGCTGTCAGCGCAGAGCCTGTGGGGCTTGAACTCACAAACTGTGAGATCATGATCTGGGCTGAAATCAAGAGTGGATGCTTAACTGACTGAGTCACCCAGGTGCCCCTCCACTAGAGTTCTTAATAACACAATAATACAAGGAAAAAAAAAAGTATGAGGTATAAAAAAAAGTCAAAACTGCCATGATTTTCAGACATCGTCATTACCTGCTTTTTAAAAAATCCAGGAGATTCAACTAATAGACTGTTCAACCTGAGGGAGGAGAGAGTTCAGTGAAATGGTTGCATCAGACTATTCAGAATGAACATGTAAAACTCCCTGGCTTTCCCATGCACTAGGAAAAACCAAATAGAAAATGTAATAGTCATAAAAATAAAAATAACAATGTTCCATTCAGAACAGCAACTTAATTTTCAAAATATATATGGAAAAAGAAATGAGCAGAAATGTTTAAGACTATTTTGTGAAGCTAAAACAATGAAATGTGGGATATGGGGACTCATTATAAACATATTGGCTGTGTGTGTGTGTGTGTGTGTGTGTGTGTGTGTGTGTGTATACATACATATATATAGGGTCATGTATATATGTATCTTATAAATCAAGCTATAGAGTTAAAAAGTGGTATATTGGTACAGGAATAGGCATGAGTCCCCCAAACAGATCAATATATAAACAGGAATCTAGTACATGATAAAGGTGAGAGTTGCAATCAGTGGGAAAAGGACAGACTCTATGCCAGGCACTGCTCTGGTCCCTGGCATCTAGAGGCAAACAAAGGAGGCAAAGCCCTGGCTCCTTCTCAGCATCAGATGGTGGTAGTACTTTCACAAGAAATAAAGGAAGGCGGGGCGGTGGAGAGGGACAGGTGAGGGTGTGGTCGGGCTGCCACTTATGTATGTGTAAAAATGCATCCGTGTCAAATGGCAGTGACGTTTGACATAGAGATAAAGAAACTAGGAGCCCTAGGTATCTGGTGGGGGTGGGGAGGTGGGGAGCGTTCTCTGGCAGAGGGAGCAAAGGATATACAGGCCCTGAGGCGAGAACATGCCTGGTTTGTTTGAAGACCATCAGGGAAGCAGAGGCCAGAGGCCAATAGGAGATGGGGGTAAAGACCTAGATGATTTGGGGTCAGGGAAGGTGCAGGAGGGTGAGCAGGGCAGATCATATAGGTTCTTTAGTAAATCATAAGAACTTCCACTTTTTAATCTGAATGAGATGGAGTTTTGATCAGAGGCGTGACATGATCTGACCTAATTTGGATGCTGATGGGAGCCCAGTCTTCCAGAGGGAAAAGCCAGAAAAAAGCAGAAAGGGCAGTTGTGAGGCTAGTGCCACAATTGTGGTGGTCGTGTGGGCCAGGGCAGTCATGGAAAAGGTCGGAAGGAATGTTCCCATCCTTATGAAGGGATACATTTTTAAGTTAAAGTCCATAGCATTTCCTGACGGATTGGATCTGGGGTGTGAGACAGGTTTAAGTGTGACTGAAACCATTCACCAAGATTTCAGTCCATATATAATCTTTCACGTCTCCCCACCCTCAGCTCTGGTATCTCCCAGGACACCAACCTTCTGGGTATTCTTTTAAGGAACTATACCCCTAATCTTGTGCCTCAACTCAGAAAAATCATTTCTTGTTGATCTTGCAGCTCACTAGCCCCCAGTTCCTATTTTTTCTATTGTTTCCTCTCTGCTTTCTTGCTGTCTGTAGCTTTAGGGCTACCAACTTTAACCAAAGGATCTGTTTATCTTTTATTTATACTGCCCATTTTGGCCCATAAACACATTTAAGCCTCTATATTTAACTTTTTCCTCTGTTTTGAAAGGGTTTAAAATGTCCAGGACTCCACAGCTTTTCCCCAGATAAGCCTGGAGGGATACTAATGATGGATCTCAAAGAAGAAAACCCGAGGGCGCTGGAATTAAGAATCAGCCGAGGGTTCAATTTGGCTTCATTTAATCCACATGGTATTAGCACTTTCATAGACCACGGTAAGAGCTGATGAGCCACTCACATTAAGAAACTATCATGGTTTGCAAATTGCTGTGGAAAATAATTTGGATCATATCTATAGTTAGAGAAGGACAGTTAACTCATGAATTATTTCTGTATTCTTCATACAAGTAAGTTGATCATTCGCCTCTCCAGCTAGCAGTAACTTAGGCTATATTTGAAATTTCTGACAGTTAACACCTGAGAGAATGTTTAGATTTCATAACCTTTTTCACAGACCTATGATTATTGCATTAAAAGAGAACTATATTTCTGAATTAAACTATAAACAGATTATTCATGAATTCTGTATATGGAGTGGGAAGCACTCTTTCTTAAAGGTCAGGGGACCAACGATCAGAAATAACACCAGCCAGACGGTGATGAGAAAGAAGGGAAGAAGAATGATCTGTTAGGTCGTCTAACAGTTTATACATTCAACCTTTCCTCGCCTGTGGTATTTAAATGTCAGTGTCTGCCCAGAGGTCCTATGGTTATGTCTTGTAAATTAACTTTGTTCTTTCAATTCTTTAGATGACACAGTTTACCTCTTTGTTGTAAACCACCCAGAATTCAAGAATACAGTGGAAATTTTTAAATTTGAAGAAGAAGAAAATTCTCTTTTGCATCTAAAAACAATCAAACATGAACTTCTTCCAAGGTACTCAGTCCTTTTGTTCATTCTCCGATTTATCTCTGGCGTCTCTCTATATTCCCCATGATGGTCTTCTCAGCCTTGAGAAGAGGTAAAATACATGTATATATACATACACGGGTGTGCGTGTGTAGCTTCCTTATAGAGCAGGGAAAGTCATTGGCACTCATAATAACCAGGGTTCTGTGAGGACTCCCTTGAGAAATGATAAAACACTGGATTACATAGCAGATCCTCTTCAGGGCCCCCTTGGGAGTAGAAGACAAACCTACCTGTTTTTCCTGCTGTCACCTTCCATTTCAGATGACTTGTCATCCAAATACCAAGACTTGTCCTGACAAGGAGGCTTGACCTGCTTTAAATGAAGTCTGTGTGCTTTGTATGGTACTGATACAAAGTGATTTCACAGGGTAGTGGTAGCCGTGGGCTAATGGCTGCGCAGAATCGGAGGCATTCGAACTGGAATGCGTCACTCCTCCTTCCCGAAGATACAGCCAGTTGATAATGTGGCCAAAAGAGAATCATGTGTATCATCCCAACGCAGCTTGCATTAGCCTACTGCTTCTTTTACATCTGAACTTGATGAATATTTTTAATTTCTCCATCCCTATCTGGGACTTAGGCATGGAACTTCCAATCGTTCTTCTAAAAATGCACCTCCGATGTGGAGAAACAGGCACCCTCCTACACTGTTGGTGGGACTGTAAACTGGTGCAGCCGCTCTGGAAAACAGTGTGGAGGTTCCTCAAAAAACTATCGATAGAACTTCCTTATGACCCAGCAATAGTCCTGCTAAGGGATTTACCCAAGAGATACAGAAGTGCTGATGCATAGGGGCACGTGTACCCCAATGTTCATAGCAGCAATATCAACAATAGCCAAATCATGGAAAAAGCCTAAATGTCTATCACCTGATGAGTGGATCAAGCAGATGTGGTATATACATACAATGGAGTATTACATGGCAATGAGAAAGAATGAAATCTGGCCATTTGTAGCAAGGTGGATGGACCTCGAGGGTGTCATGCTAAGCGCAATAAGTCAGGCAGAGAAGGACAGATACCATATGTTTGCACTCATAGGTCTTACAGGAGAAACCTAACAAGACCATAGGGAGAAGAAGGGGGAAAGAGAGCTGGGGAGAGTGAGGGACACAAATCATGAGAAACTACTGAATACTGAAAACAAACCATGGACTGAAGGGGGAGGGAGGAAGGGGGTGATGGTCATGGTGGGGGGCACTTGTGGGAAGAAGCACTGGATGTTATATGGAAACCAATTTGACAATAAACTATTAAATAAAAAATAAAATAAAATAAAGATGCACCTCCGTATAAATGGGAGCATGAATACTGTCCAGGCAGCCTCTGTAGCTCGGGGCTCTTTCAGAAAGAGGGGACCCACCTTCTCTGTAGCTCTGTTTTCCATTTAACAAAGAAGAAAGCAGCTCTTTCAGAAATTTTTGCCACTCAGTCTCGGCAGGTCGGCTTTGTGAGTCAGGTAGAAATTGAACAGTCGGCCTTTACTTTGAATAATCACTAAGCAGAGATGCTCAGGAAAATCCAGCCACTGAGTAAATGGAAGCGAGGTAAATGTTACTGACGGCCTAAGCGGCTCACCAACCAGTGAGGTTCTACCCAGCTCCGTACTCTGGACAGCCGTAACCTTTCTTACTGTTGTTAAACCCTACATTTCTTGCTGTCAAAAAAACATACCCTGTTGGCACCAAGTTCTCTTTTCTTTTATAATAGTCCTGCCATAATTGCTAAATGACCTGTCTTCTAATTACCTGTTATCATACAAACTCTTCTCTGAAAAAATGATATTATGGTAGATTGCACAGGACGACAGCCGTGTGATTTTAGCTGAGCTTTTCCTGGGAAGGCTTTGACCAAAAAATTTAAAGCACATATTGTGTATGCCTTTTAGAGATTTAATCTTTAATGTGGAGACCAACTGGCTTTTTATGTTCTCTCACACATTATTTTTTCTCTTTCAGTGTGAATGATATCATAGCTGTCGGACCAGCACATTTCTATGCCACCAATGACCACTATTTCTCTGATCCTTTCTTAAAGTATTTGGAAACATACTTCAACTTACACTGGGCAAATGTTGTTTACTACAGTCCAAATGAAGTTAAAGTGGTAGCGGAAGGATTTGATGCAGCAAACGGGATCAATATTTCACCTGATAAAAAGTATGATTCTTTATAAGAGTATCTTTATTTCTCCTTAGTCATGATGCTGGGCCAAATTCTTCACTTTGCACTTTTTTTTCTAGTGTAAAAAGCTTTCTTGATATTATTTTGGTCTATGGTATATATATGTGTGTGTGTGTGTGTGTATATATGTATATATGTACACATGTGTATATTATGTGTTTACATACAATATCTAAATTTAGGTATGTATCATTGTAGAATTTAATTTTATAAATGTAAATTTTTATGAAGTGGGACCATATTTACATATACATATTAAAGTATGAGGTAGGTGTTTCCTTTAAATAAATATGTCTTTGTTTTATTGGCTGCCTATTATCCCACTATAGCCATGACCCTAAACTAATTTAATCAATTATCTGTTAATGAGTATGTAGGTGGGTTCTTGTTTTTTTAAAATGAAAACTATTTATATTTCTCATTTACCACTGAAACTTCTCCAGATATTTTAAAAAATATTTTTATAGTTTACTTATGTATTTTGAGAGAGAAGGAGAGAGCAAGCATGAGTGGGAGAGGGGCAGAGAGAGAGGGAGAGAGAATCCCAAGCAGGCTTCACTTTGTCAGCATTCCTCCATATATTTTTAAGGAACAGCCCCCTAAGGGAAGCATTACAGCAGAATCCACCTTCGGGTTTGGGGATGATCCAGAGAACTGGGTTCAAATGCCAGCTGTGCCCTGGCTCAATGTCATGCTGTGAACGCTTCCTCTTTGCACATTTGTGCAAGTGTTTGGGTAGAACAAACCCCTCAGAATAGAACCACTTACTCAAGGAGTGACCCCTTTAAATGTTACCTTGTATAGATGTTGCCAAATTGCCCTCCTCCCGAGTTATCTCACTATTTCTATATGTCCAACCATGGCATACAGAAAGGATATTCAGCTTTATTAACTTTCCCTTTTACTGCCTGAGCACACTGAACAATTTAATGACTACAAATATAACAGGAAAGAAATTTGGCATTTCTTGACAACTAAATGTCATATTTCATGATTTTCTACTTTTTTGTTGATTACAGAAAATGAATGTGGAGTCATTTAAATTGTCTGTAACTCTCCTGCCAAATCTGTTGTTCTCCCCAACTCTCATCTTTCAGTTAGGAGGGAATGAAACTTTCCAGCACCCTGGCTAAAAACAATAGTAATGAAAGACGACTCAGCTCAGCTCCTTCTCTTTCACCTTCCGATCCACGGGGCCTTCTGCCTTCATTCGAGTCCCCTTTTCTTTCCCTCCCACACCTGCCTGGGTTAGGTCGTCAGCCTCTCGGGCTAGCGTGTTAGACTTTCTTCCAACTTGTTTTCAGTCCACTTCCATTTTTTGCATTGTTGTTAGTTTTGTTGTTCTGTGTCCCGCTAGCCTTTGAGGCCCTCCAAGAGAGGGAGCTCTGTGTGCTTTCTCTTTGACTTCTCCTGCTGAGCACTGCCAGGTGCAGAGCAAGTGTGTAGTATTTGCTGAATGGAACTGACCATTTGTTATTATGCCGCTTTGTTATTCTAAAAATTCTTTGGGACCCAATTGCTTATCAAATCAAGGCAAGCTAAAGGGTTGGACTTTCTTTAATAGGCGAGCTTCAATTTCCCTTTTTGACCGTTTTCATACTTAGCCAGCTTTAGACAAAGAACTCATTATTTTGCAAATATGCCTCTCTCCTTCTTGCCCCAGTGCCTTTGCTCACGTGTTTTCTGCCTAGAAAGTGCTTTTCCGTATTTCCTCAAATCCAGTCTCTCCTTCCATACCCACTGCAGTTGTGTTTCCTTTGTGAAGCCTGTGTTCTCAGGAGTTAGATATTTCTTCAGTCTCTAGACCTGAAGGATTTTTCATGGTACCAGTCATGCTATATTATTTGTTTAATGTGGATAAACCAGTCTGATCATCCCAGCACACTATGGACTTTTTAGGAAAAGGCTGCCTCTTCTTTATGTGTGTCACAATACTGAGTTCATGGCTTCACACAAGATAATTGCTCAATAGAACAGTTGCCACGGAATAGTCAATTCAACGAGTAAAATTACCGTAAAGGAGTCCATTAATTCACCGTCCTTAGATGTAGACGGATTGCTCTGAATAGACACGCCTCTCTTACTCTTAAAATCCTCAATATGCTAATAAATATTTTGTCAAATGTGAATGACTATTAATAAATAATAAAGTGTGTCCTGTCCTGTGTATTTCTACATGAAAATGACACCTAGAAATATCAAGTTATATTATGGAATATAAAAGCTTTTTTCTGGAAATCAAACATTTGTTGTCCGTTCGGCGGCAGATATCACAGATATTCAAGATCATGTCCTATATTATTTTTCCCCTTACAAACCTTTTAAAAATAATTTGAGTAATTCCATGATTGTTTGTAGCAACAATGAATTGATTTTGAAAGCTTATTTTTTAAATAAAAATTGACCTTTATCAAGCAGTCCTTGAGGGCCCATCATTGATTAACTTCTTGGCAGGTTATTAAGACCTCTTCTTCCAGACTGTCGTAACGAAGCTCTATGTACACTCAGACCCCTAACTGGTGTGTGCTTTCTGTGAAGGTACATCTACGTTGCTGATATTCTGGCTCATGAAATTCACGTTTTGGAAAAACACCCTAATATGAACTTAACTCAACTGAAGGTAAAATATATATAATTCACATATATAAAGTAGACATTACCCTATTAAGGTTTGTAATTACATAGTTATAGTGTATTACAACACTACTTCCCTTAGAACAGAATATGAGGCCAATGTTGCTATTCTGGGTTTTTAAATATTTCCTCCCTGAAGCAGGCCACGTCTCCTGTCCCCGGCAGTTACAAGGACTGAGTGATTACACGCAGCAGAGGGTTGGGGGTGATATTTGCATCAGATTTAAAGCCCAGTCCATGAAGGACTGATAGTAGCCAGTGAATTCCAATAAGAGTTTCCACAATTGAAAAGACTAATAGATGGATTCCGCAATGAAGATTTATGCACATTGTCAGCTCTTTCAATAATAAATGAAGGTAGAAATTGGGTTCCACACCATTATTATTTTCTTCCTGCTTGACAACGCATATTTTAGATTGATTAAGAATTTCCGATTTTGCTTTGAATGAGTTCCTTGAGCTAACTGATCATTGTGCATCTTTTAAGGGAAAAGGAGTCTATTTTTTAGAGAGATTGATTATCGCCCTAACTTTCTTAATTTCAGGGAAGATGAAAAGTGGCTCTAAACCAGTTTATTAAATTTATTTTAAGCAATATTGGTGCTAAAAGGGAGGAAGCAGGGAGCTGTGTATAATTTTCCCACGTGTAAAGAGAAAGGTTAGTCCTAAATTATTTAATCAAGTTTCTCATGTCATTTAGATACTGGCATTTTTTCATTTGGAAGGTACTCAAGTTGGATACACTAGTGGATAATTTATCTATCGATCCTTCCTCGGGGGACATCTTGGTAGGCTGTCATCCTAATGGCCAGAAGCTCTTCATTTATGACCCGAACAATCCTCCGTCATCAGAGGTTTTTCATATGTTTTAAACCTTAATTTTTCAACTTTAATTATTCAAGTCCTTTTGAACTAATAGCACAGTAAACGGTCACAGGGATGGTTTGTTTAGCTCTTTTAAACCAATAATTCAATAAATGTATGCAGTGACTTTGTAAGTGCTCTAAGCCAATAATTGGCAGAATTTCATGTATTCAAATACTTTTAGAAAGATAATCTTTTCATGTATTAAATTATGGTGGAAACTAGTCAAAAGGCATTTTCTATAAAGACATGTGCCCTCCTTGTGTGGTATACTGGCAATTTCAAATACCTGGCTTATTGTCAGCTCACCCCATGACGTGACTTCTGCTCCTGCTAGAGTAGTGTGAAAGTACTCACACTGGTGTGGAAGTATTTCCATTAATGCTCAATTACTGTCATAACAGTAAATCCTGTGTTGGCATGCACAACTAAATGGTTTAAGAAAGTACTTTCTTTGAAGATTAAAAAAAAGTACTTACATTTAAACATTAAAAAGATTGGTAACTGCTGTTTTCAACAGCATGTCCTCTTAATCATTGTGTCATTGTGGAAGACAGGGATTATTGGTGATTGAGTGACATGGGTGTATGGCGGTTCTATATTAATCTTTTGTTTCCCCTGAATAGGTTCTCCGCATCCAGAATATTCTATCTGAGAAGCCTACCGTGACGACTGTTTATGCCAACAATGGATCTGTTCTCCAGGGAAGTTCTGTGGCCTCAGTGTATGATAGGAAGCTGCTCATAGGCACTTTGTACCACAGAGCCCTTTATTGTGAGCTCTAAATTGTACCTTTGGTATACAAGTGTGCTAACTTCTTTTAACAATTGATTTTCTATGAATTGCTAAATCTGTGGGGATTTAACCATGAACAATGGACCCAGAAATGTATGACACATACTGTTCCTTTTGTTTCAGCAAGGAAAGGCCCCTTCAGTTTGGATAGCACTTTTAATAGAAAAGGTATAGAAGGAAGAGGGACAGTGTTTAAAACTGCAGAGTAAAGGAGAGAGAAAATAGCCGCTTCCAGTCAAGTGGGCACACCGAACAAAATAAGCCTCCTTTCTCTGCCTTCCAACTGCCAGAGCTTGCATTCCACTGATACAGGGTAGACTGCATTTCCTTAAAATGTGAGTGACCTCGGCTCCGACAGGGTGACCACTGTGACTGCTCAGAACTACTGATAGATAACATTGGGCTGTTTTCTCCTTACAGCTTTGTTTACTGCTAACAAGTTGGGGTTCTATTAAAGGCTAACTGACATCCAAGTTTTTTGCCTGTTGTTTGATTCTCAAGGCGTGTCCTCGGGAGGGGAATGGGAAAGTGGCCCCTTCCTTGTGGGGTTTCCCTGGGATCGGCAGGCATGGCAATGTTAATTTCTCCCATTGAAAGCTGAATGTAAATAAGCTCTTTCTTTGAATAAAATGGAACAAAGAATTAACCTCATATTGCAGCTGGAATTCTCAATGAGTATGGAGTGTTCCATCAGCTCTCTTCCTGAATGGGAGCACACCTGCCTACAAAGAGGAGATAAAAGGTTGGCACCTGGCAGGCCATGGCACCTCCCCATTTGAACACCACTGTGAACTTCACTGGGAGAGCTGAAGTCAGCTGTCCAGGGCCACACGGTCAGTCCTGGCAATGCTAGGGACAGGGCCACGGGTGTCTTCCTCCCATCGGAAAGTTCTTTCCACTCATTGAATGTCCTGTTAAAATCATCTTAAGCCCTGGAGACAGACTTGCATGTGTTTCTATCCACTGTAGCTTACCAAGGCACTTTGCTTCTCATACTTTTTTTTCCATTGTCAGCATCATTATCATCAAAATATTTGCCAATTATTTAAATTTGCCAGATAATGCACCAAAAATGGTACCTTCATTATCTCATTGAATCCTGATTGCAGTCCTGAGGGAGTAGGTATTGATATTACATAACTATTAACATCTCGCAGATGTTCAAGCTCGTCTCCCAGTGAGGGTGACTCTCCATCTATTTCTGCTGCCCGAGGCTGTACTGTAATCCACTACAAGAAGAAATAGAAACGTTACCCACTACAGGAGGCTACTGCCAGGGAACTAATGGGGATCTCCTTATTTACTCTCTTGCCTATTGTATAGTTTCTTCTGGGTTTTTTAATTTAAAAAAATTTTTTGACATTTATTCATTTTTGTGAGACAGAGAGAGACAGTGGTGAGCAGGGGAGGGGCAGAGAGAGAGGGAGACACAGAATTGGAAGCAGTCTCCAGACTCCATGCTGTTGGCACAGAGCCCAACAGGGGGCTCAAGCCCACCAACTGCGAGATCATGGACTGAGCCAAAGTTGGACGCTTAACCTGTGACTCAGCCACTCAGGTGCCCCTCTTCTGGGTTTTTTTAGGTATCAGGTTGACTTTGGCTTTTTGATGAGTCTTTTAATGACTTTTTTTTAAGTTGATTTATTTATTTGAGAAAGAGAGCGAGAGAGTAAGCCAATGCCAGGGAGGGGCAGAGAGAAGAGACAGAATCCCAAGCAAACTCTGCACCATGGGTGCAGAGCCCGAAGAGGGGATTGAACTCACAAACTGTGAGATCAAGACCTGAGCCGAGATCAAGAGTCAGATGCTTAACTGACTGAGTCACCCAGGTGCCCCTTAATGACTTTTAAATGTAAACTGTGGAACTATTCTTAACCTTGGTCTTAACCTTGTCTACTTGACTTGTGTTTTTATTTACATCTTAAAGTAGTCTCTTACTCATGTATATTGGAACTATTTCATGCTAAAATAATGATTCTTTTCATTATCCATAAGAAAAAACATAAGTGAACAGATGAACAAAGCAAGATTAAATATTGTTCACTAGAGATCCAAGAAGCATATGTTTTAGATAACAGTGACTATCTAAAAATCTACATGCATGAAAAGTAGAATATAGTAGGCATAAAGTAAACTTGTTTTCTGTTGTATTTGTTAGAAATCTTATTTGGGCAAGAGTAAATATAATTGAATAAGCTCATGTATTATTTATCTTAGAAATGCAAAGAGAATTTTTAAAATAAACTCCGATTTTGGTCTGTGTGGGCCAGGTATTTTGTTTTCTCTAATCACAAAGGCTGCATTTATATGTGGTAATCTTACTGTGATCATGTATTGGGTTATTAAGAAGCTGTCATTCAAAAGACCTGAAACTGCAATGAGGATATGTCACCACTAGGTGGATCCAGGTTCCAAAGGAGTGTGAGTGTTTTCATTCTTTTTAATCTGACATCTTGTGCGGTGACCAGTATCATTTCGTTTTTTCACAAAACACCAGCTCCTTTACAAGGGCTAAATGTGAACATGAACCCCTAATACATGAACAAGGGAAATTAAATATAAGCTGTGATACAATATTTTTTTCTCATTGTATATATGGATGGATTATGATAACTCCTCTAAGGCTAATCCTTTTTTTAAACTTCGATTTGCTCAGTTTGAATCTCATCCTGGATTCACAATTTAACCAGGCTGGTGAATGTCTATCTGGCAAAGCAATGAAAAAATAAACAGCACCCACCACCAAAGTATGAACTGCCTCCTATCTTTAGCTACTTATAATTGTCATTCCTCATTCAACTTTTTCACAGAAGGATTTCTTTTTTATTCTTAATGTATATTTATTTTTGAGAGAGACAGAGACAGAGTGAGAACGAGAGAGGGGCAGAGAGAGGGAGACACAGAATTTGAAACAGGCTTCAGGCTCTTAGCTGTCAGCACAGAGCCTGACTTGGGGCTCGAACTTACCAACTGTGAGATCATGACTAGAGGCAAAGGTGGACGCTTAATGGACAGAGCCACTCAGGCGCCCCTTCACGGAAGGATTTCTGAGTGTGGAAGGAAGGTTGAGAGAACCCCAACAGCTCTCTTAGTTTTCTGCTCCTGGTTTTGAGGATTTTTATTCCATAAAGCAGAAGGCAGAGAAGAGGAAAAAAAAACTATCCAATTTTTATAATTGCAAACAATAACTTTCAGTTCACTCAACGAAGTATTTTAATACATTTAATGGCACGGTGTACCCTACCTCCTGTCTCTAGGACCTATACATACAATAAATTGTTCCTTTGTCTTCTCTTGTGGCCACACTTGGCTGACCACTTCATAAAAGAATATGAAACAATTGATTTACTTTGACTTTTTTTCCTTCCCCTTCCCTCCCACCTCTCCTTCTTTTCTGTCCTCCTTCCCTCCTAAAAATATATCTCCCCTATCACCAACCATGAATGTAAGCTCCTTGAAGGCAAGGGTATCATGTCCACAATGCGTCTTCAGTGCCAAAGAAGTACTTATAAGTGCTCATCAGATACACTCAATGGGAACAACAAGAAATGTCCCTAGCTTGCCCCCGATCTCCCATGGCCTCCTTCCCACAGCATTCCATAGCACAAGTTAACTTCCGCGGTTGTGGGTACATCTGGTGTCCCACCAAAGCACAGTGTCACACGTGGTATGTAATTCTTTGAAACAAATGTTCACGTTGACATGGGACAAGGGAGGAGAAGCAGCACCTCCACATCCTGTTTGTTCATGAATTCCATCCGAAATATGGGTCGTTTATGTTCATAGACATTTCTTCTTACATGTCAAAGATCGAGCTGATATCAAAAGGTACACATTGAGAAGTCTCTTCCTGTCCCATCTGCCCCATTTACAGGAACCAATTTTTTAGTTTTTCATGTATAAAAACAAAAATCTTTCCAATTTTTTTAAAAAAGATTTTATTTTTAGGTAATCTCTACATCCATCGTGGGGCTTGAACTCACAACCATGAGATCAGGAGTTGCCGCCTCCACCAACTGAGCCAGCCTGATGCTCCTCTTTCCAATATATAAATATAAGCTGAGACATGTCACTGGAGTGACATGACCCAGGAGATGTTTTGGAAACATCACTCTGCACTAAGAATGAATTAAGGAGGAGTGAGGGGCTTGCCCCTCTTGGAGGCAGGCAGAGCAGCTGGGGGCCTTGGAGACGTAATCGAAGAAGCAGTAAGGATGCATTAGTTCCTTAGAATTGTATGGATTGAGAAATTTCTGGGAAGGGGGTTGATAGTATTGTTAACTGGTGGGCAGAAGGATGGTGAGGGACACGGACCTTATTTTCCCCCTTCATTTCATAGACAGTAGCTGACTGCACTGGGGTCTACACATTCCCTTTACCGAAGGATAATTTCTGGACATGTCTTCATATCATTACAAAGAGAACTTTGCTAATTCTTTTTTATAGCGGCCTCGTATGCTCTTGTTCATTTAACCAGTCCAATTACTTGTGATTACAAACAATGCTGTAGAAAGCAATTGTGTACATGCCTTATTTTGTACATGTGCACATATATCTATGGAATAAATTCCTGAAAGTGCATCAAAAGGAGTAAAAGCTGGGTCAAAGTGTAATTTCATTTGAGTGCTTGACAGATATTCATTACTATAAAAATTACAACATTTTGCAATGCATAAGAATTTCACCCAAAGCGTCACCAACAAGTTATGTTGTCAAACCTTAAAATGTTTGCAAAAATGATAACCCAATCTGTTTCAATTTCATTCTGTTATAATAAGTGAGTTTAAGCAGACTTTCAGATATTTAAAGAGATTTTTATTTTTCTATGAACTTTCTCTTTTTAATTTTTTTATTTTAGAATGTCGATTTTTTTTTAATTTAAGTCCTGAGAGTTCTTCATGTATAAAGGTTGGAATTGTTTTTCCAGGTCATAACCATAACTCATCAGTTATGCAATTCTTGATAGGGTTTGGAAGCACAAGAAACTGATGTTTCTGATTAGAGCAGAAAGCAGTAACCAAGTTCTCAAGCTCCACAATCATGGAACCCCAGTGTCCCATCACTTGTGGTACTAAGCTGGAGGATACATGATTCAGATTTTTCTTCAGAAAAAACTAATGTAATAATAAATGTATTTGAACAATAAACAAACAATAAATTGGACGATTCAGAGCCTGCAGGCAACGATCATGATAAACATGACTTTTTTGGCTCTACTTTGAAGAAAACTCAAATGATTTTTCCTATAAAATCATAATGGAAATCATAGCTTTCAATGGATTCCGTGATTTTCTATTGATATTGCTCTTGCACTCTGGTTCCCGTATCCAAAACGGATAACCGTCTCCACTAGATTCTTCACGCCCAGACACCTTTCCTTATTTTGTCCCTGCCCCTCACCATCCTTCTGCCCACATCCAGCCAGTTGTCAATACTATCGGCCCCACCTCCCAAATATTTCTCAAATCCACACAATTCTAAGGAACTAATGCATCCTCACTGCTTCTCCAATTACTTCTCCAAGGCCACTAGCTGGTTTGCCTCTCTCCAAGAGAGGCAAGCCCCCTACCCCTCCTTAATCCATTCTTATTGCAGTGTGATGTTTCTAGAACATCTACAGGGTCATGTCACTCTAGTGGTTTCCCACTACCCTCTAGGATATAATTTGAGTTTCCTAACTTGGCCTACAAGGCTCTGCCAACCTCTCTGTATTCAATTCTTATCATCTTCCTCATAGTCCTTTACGTTCTAGCCCAGTGGTTCTCCAAGTGTGGTCCCCAGACCAGTAGCATCAACATTACATGCAAACATTTAGAAATACAAATTGCCCTACCCCAAATCTAACAAATCAAAAATTCTGGGACTGGAGCTTAGCAAACTGTGTTTTAACAAGCCTTCCAAGTGATTCTTACCACTTGGAGAACCCCTGCTCTATCCTTACTAGACTTACTTCATTCTGGTTCTAACTCCCCAGTACTTTGCAAATACCATGTCGTCTTTCTAGGGGCCTCTCCACCCCTTCTTTTGCCTGACTAACTCGTACTTCTCCTGGTCATCCAGTCCACCCACCCACTGGCATGTAGTATGGTCCAGTAAACTCAACGCTCCAACCCTAATCTGTTACACACAAATGTCTATTACTAATGAGGCATGACAATTGTCCTATCATCTGTTATTCTGTAAACTTGGTGAAGATCCAGCTCTGTCCTCTGTATTTCAACAAGCATGTGACAAAAGGTTTAGTCTGAGACAAAGTTTCGAAAGGAAGGTTCAACTCACCTCAGATCAAAAAGCAGAATCTTCCTTGTCAATAGGGCACAGGATAGTGTTCTAGAGTCAGTGCTATGGTCTTAACATTTGTGTCTCTCCAAACTTCCAAAGTTGAAATCCTAACTACCAAGGAAGTGGGCCCTTTGGGAGGTGACTAGGCTATGCGGGTGCAGCCCTCATAAATGGAACTAGCGCCCTTATAGAAGAGGTCCCACAGGGCTCCCTTACCCGCTCCACCATTTTAGGACACAGCAAAACAACCGCAGTCAGGGAAGTGGGGTCTCACCTGACAAGGAATTTGCCTGCACCTTGATCTTGGACTTCCAAGCCTCCAGAACAATATGAAATAAATGCCTGGTGTTTAGAAGACATTTTGCTCATGCTTTTCTTGTTATAGCAGCCCAAATGGACTAGACAGCCACACACCCCATCTCTGCTTCAAGTGAAGAATTTGAAACCAAATTATAGATGACCCAGGGCCTGCAATAAATGGAAGAATTCGAAACCGAATTATACATGACCCAGGATCTGCAATAAATTGCTCAAGAATATGCCTCCTTCCTTCTCCCTATCCTCATGCTGTGCTGGGAGGCAGCAAGCACAGTGATAAGGAACTCTATGTACTCTAGAGTCACTTGAACCTGAGTCCAAATGGCATCTTCTTAGTTATATAACCTAAGCAAGTTATTACTCAACCTCTCTAGGTATCACTTTCCTTATTTGTACAGTGAGGATGATAAGAAGTAAAGTGATAAAGTATGCAAAAATGCTTAGCACACTGGATATTATTACTATTTCATCATCCACTCTATTTCTTTTTATGTTCCCAATTTTTCCTTCTGTCAAGTCAACATCTTGCACCCATGCTTCTAATCAGTTTTATAGAGTATCTACTAAGTACATCGTTCTGTGGGTGGCACTGGAGGACCCAGTGATCAATGGGATGGGGATCTACACCACAATGAGCCTACACTCTCAGGTGGAGATCCAGACTTAATTGATGATTAGTGTGTATTGATTTCTTACAATGTACCAACTGTGGTGTTGAGCACTTTGCACTCATCAGGACATTTGACTTTAAGGGGGCAGATATTCTTTTACAGAAGAGGAATCTGCTGCATAGAAAAGTTAGTTGGGCACCTAATGCAATCACAAATCCAAACCCAGGTAGCTTGAGCCCCAAGCCCTGCATGCATGCCTGTGTCACACCTATCGACCCCTCAGCTTGGGGCGTATCTTTTCTTCCTCTCTCTCCTCATAAACCCTTATGAAAACACCATTAAATTCTTCCTTGGTTTGGACTCTTAAAATGAATCATCTTAAAAAGACTTATCTTATTAATACAACTCTGGATGTTACCGTACTCCTTCAATACAGCCCTTCTTCCACAGCTTTGACAGGAGCAGCTCAGGGATGGGGACAGGCTCCGGAGCCAACTGCCTGACTGTCGCTCACCAGCTCTGTGACCTAAGGCGAGTTACGCAACCACTCTGTGCCACAGTTTTCTCATCTATGAAACACGGATCGTGTTAATAGCCTCAGAGGTTGTCTGGAGGATTAAAAGAGTTAACAAAGGTAAAGTACTAAGTACAATGCAAGGCACATAGGAAGGGAGACATAAGTGGTAGCATTGTTATTCATTCCATAATCATGTCGTCATATTGTAATCATGTGTCCCATAAATCAGGGACCAACTTTTCTTAACATCTCCAGGTCTGGTAAATCCTATTCTCTCAACAGTAGTTACTTAATTGAACCCAATGGAGCCATTATTTCTTTCTCTTCGTAAATAAAAACATAAGGCTCAAAGATGCTATTTTGCTCTGCCCTAACTCCTAAAGTCTTCCCCAGCTCCAGCCAGCGGCTAATCTCCCTCCAACCTAATCATCATGAGAGGGGAAAATTCATTCTTCACGTGGCAGGGACTCAAGACCCAGAAGAAAGAAGAATGAAGGAGTCCTTTGAAAGGCTAACTTCCCAAAGAAACAATTTTCCCCTCCCTCCGCTTTGCTTATCTTCTCATTACCGATTTATTTCTTTTCCTTCACTTCTCCTGATGTTCTTTATCCCATCAATGATGGGATACAGACAGTCACAAATCCGCCCAGTCAACAAACGTAACTGCACACCCACCATATTCAGCATTCTGGGACAGGGCATAAAGGCCAGGAAATAAGGCCCCCGGTGCCCCAAACGTCGGAGAAGGGTGACTTAAAGCTCCTCCGCTTCGATATCTTCGAGTATTGCTCCGTCCAGAGTCTCGGGATCAATTCCCCGTCTCGTCTCAGGTCGTGACTTCCAGAAACGCCAAGTTTCGGCTCTGAACCCAGCTCCCCGCCTTCCCCCGCCCCTTCAGTCCTCTGGAGTTGCTGGGGTAGAATTCTGCTGCTTTTAGCAGCAAACTCTATTGTCCCACCGCAGAGTGTGTTCTTGCGCGGAAGCTGCGCCCCAGACTCCCTCCAGCACCTGGAGCCTTGAAGACATGAGGGAATCCCCGCAAGTAAATGTCTGCTTGGACCTGGCCCTTGGAGATGACCTTGAAGCCAGGACAGCGGGCTGGGGCGGGGGAGGGCCACCGCACGCAAGTAGCGCACCTGATCCGAAGGGCCTGGGGGGCGGGGCGGGCATCAACTAGGGGGCGGGGCCTGGAACCTGCCGCCCAGCGCCCCCTCCCTCCACACCCCCGGGAGTACACTGCACCTTCCTGTCGCCACCGGGCCCCGGAAACCATGGGGAAGCTGGTGGTGCTGACCCTGCTTGGTGCCGTGCTGGCCCTAATCGGGGAGAGATTAGTGGCGTTTAGGTGAGTCGTTATCTTGATGGGGGTGTCCTTGGTTCTTTCTCTCCTCTTCCAAGTTTAAAGGGCTGTCCCTTGCCGCCTTCCTAGCAAGTAGGAATGAGCCTGTTTGGAACTTTAACTCCTCAGGTTCACCCAGCAAACTATCCCTTGAGAAGCACTGATGTGGAGTGTGAGCTGTTTGCCTTTCCTAAAATGTCAGAACAGAAATACCAACCCCCCACCCCGTTTATTTTCTGAAAATCATGGCCCCCAGCCTCATCCTCTTTTTCAGGTTGCCCTCAGCATTCTGCTCCTGAGAAAACAAATTTAGTGGGAAGTGATGGACCTGGAGGGGCCAGGCCACCAGCTGGGTGTTTATGGCCCGAGCAGACATTGACCAAGATATTGATGAGTACTGGACACAGAACTCACACTAGAGTAAAAACTAGCCAGACAGTAGGGAAATGAGCTGAAACCTGCAAGTGGTAACTGGCATTTTGCAGGTATTAGGACTTTTTGCATTGGAAGATCTAGTAGTGATAGCCAGAAATCTCTCAAGAAAAGTCAGTATTCTGGCCGGAAAGAAATATTAGGTATGATATGCATTTCTGAGTGTGTCTTATGTATGCCTCTGCTTGCCTTCATTTGTCTTTGGGTTGTTTTAACTTATTTCTTCAAGCAGAAGCTGATCTCAGAGGTTCATGTTAGAATCTGTTGAGAAGCCTGATTCCTTTTGTTAATACTTTCTAGTTCAGCTCGAAAGTGTTTATTGTTACATTTGTTCCCAGTGCACCTGAGTGAGAGAATCATAAAAAATAATGATTATAAGGTAGATTGAAGGTACATTTTTTAAAAAGTGACAGTAAAATAAGTCTAAGTGTAGAATCTACTTGAATACAATCTAATAAAAATTTCAAATTATCCCTGATATTCAGAAGAACAGGTCACTGTGAAAACAGGAACACTATAGTGAAAAATAATTGTGCCAATTGTTTAAATTGTGGTCAGTTTGATGACTTTATATACTTGCAAAATAAGTCAACATCATTTTTTTTAAATGATGAAGTTAAGGCAAAAGCTACAGCGTTTAGCTATTAGGAGACGTTTGAGTTTTGAGAAAGCATTTTGGTGGGGGGGGGGTCAAAAGACAAGACTATAGCAGAGTAAGGGGAGCCAAAGTGCAGACTTATAATAAACAATACTTTAGCAAAATAAATAATACTGTTCTGTATATTTAAAGTAATAATACTGTTCAGTTCCTCATATAGTATCAGTTATGCGGCAGCACAGGTTGTCCCTGTCTAATGGCATTTTAGTCTTTCAACAACAGCTGGGTGGGATTAGCTGATACAGGCACATTACTCACATAATGCCCACATGATGTAAATAAATGTAAATAAAAGGAGGTGCCTACTTACTTGTTACATCACCCATAAGTGATGAGAAACGAAGCTAATGAACAAGAAGGTGGTCAAAGACCATGATTCCACATTGACTTTGGATGTTGTACATTGACCTCCAGTGTTTTTATCTTCTATAGACGAGCATGTAATGCATCTCAAGAAGTGGAACCAGTAGAACTCCCAAACTGCCACCTTATTGAGGGCCTTGGTATGTATGTGACAGTACAAGTTCTTGGCCACTATCGACCTGACTGAGGTTGCCAGCGAATTTAATTCCCTGATACTCTGTAGAGTCCCCTCCTGGGGCCTCGGCCCCATCCACTTTATGTGAGCCACCTTACCCAGGTCTCCAAGGGCCCTCCTAAATGTGAAAATCTGTGGCTTTTTCCCTGTTCTGTTTCCTTCCTGACATCTCTCCACTATTCCAAGGCTGTCCTGTCCCTTACTGAATGTTCCTCTCCTGTCCTTTCTGGGACATTTTACTCCCCTCCTTTTTCGGATGCCTCCCTTCCTTCTTTTCTCTCTTCTTCTGTCTCCTTGGTGATATTTCTGGCTTCAAAATCTATCTGCGTGTACCAAGAGAAATATGACCTAGCCCTCACTCTCCAGAACCTCACCACCTACTCAGATGTCTTCAGAAACCTTAATGAAAACCCCATAGGTGGCTCCCTGACCTCTTAAACGACAGGCCTTCTTTTCCAGGCTGAAACTACTTTCCATTTCTGTCATTTCCTCCCTCATACCCTCACCCACAACTAGCTTTTCTTTAGACTTCTCCTGTGTTCGGTAACCCTATCCTCAGGAGAGACTTTGTTTTCTCCTTGTCCCTCATTGTCCCACATGAGACTTCTCGGGCTCCACCTCCTCCATGGCCCCCCAGGGCTGATCTTACCTACCAGTTACTGCTGGTTACTACTCATTACTACTCATTACTGTGTATTACTGCTTTCTACTCCTTAGTACCTGTCTGCTTATTTGGGCTCCAAGCTTCTCATTTTCCCTGACACTGCTACTAAAAAAACAGTTTCAGGTAGATTCTGTTCACTGTTCAGAGAACACTCCTTTTCACTTTCTCATGGTTGCTCATGGAATCCTCTCCACTGATTTCTTCATGTTTGTGTGCTGAGACTGGCTGCAAATTCCTCTCCTACCTCTGAACTCCCTAGTGCTCTGAAAACCTCATTCACTTATGACACCTACCACATGCTTTATTTTATGGCTAGCAGTGTTCTTTCTTTCTCTCACTAGCAGACTATAAACTCCCTGGGGTCAAGGACTGTGACTTATTTATCAGTATGTGACAGGATGACAGCATAGTTTATTTTGATATGAGTCTGTATTATATTTTTCTTGATACATATATTTCTTTATATATGATATATTTTTACTGTGTGTGTGTGTGTGTGTATATATATATATGTGTGTGTGTGTATGTGTGTGTGTATATATATATATGAGAGGGAGGGGGAGAGGAGGGGGAGAGAGAGAGGTTGTGTTGCAGGCTAGAAAACAGAAGGAACTGAAGACAAATTCCTTCCTGACCTTTGTTCTCAAAAACCTGAGTTCCCTCACAAGGTTCTGATGGACAAAGGATAAGAATATGTGGATTTTTTAAATAACAGGGATCTTTTCCCCACTGCCTGACGGCGTTCTGGGAGTGGTGCGGGAAGCCCAAAGGAATGGTGACAAAGTATCCTTAAGGGAGGCTGGATTCTTTGCACTGTGTGTCTTAGCCTGAGCAAAGATCATGTGCCCATCCAGGATCTGGCAGTGACAGAACTGTGTAAATGACAGGGAGTGCATGGACTTGGCAGTGAGTAAATCGCCTGTGACCAGTATAGAATAAAAGCCAGATGGACTTTCCCAAACATTCCACTTCTTAAAACCTGGCCACCTATGACATTTGCACAACCCTGGCTGAAGACTCAGTAATGACTGAGATTGAATTTCCCTTCAGTTTAGTGGTATGTGGGCTCAGGGTCAGATTTAATTTGACTTAAAAAAATAGGAAATGTAATATTCACTCATTTGTTTATTGTTTTGTGAAGTAATATTCATATTTATTACACGTTTATCTCTCAAAAGATATGATCCTGCCAAATAATATAGAGGGGTAATTAAACTAGATGATTTCTGAAGTCTAGTCTGACTCTGAGATATATAATGCAAATAGATTTGAGAAGCTAAAACTAGAACTAACATTGTAAGCCATAGATCAAGGTTCTTATTATCCAAATATTTGGAAAAGAATGGCTTACATCATTGGAAACTGGCTAGGAGCAGAAGAAAAAAAAGGGACTTCTTATGTCTATTGACATATTTCTAGTTTATATTTGGAGAACTAAAGAAATTTGTCAATAGGACAGTATTGATATCTATCTAAAAATAATACCACTGCCTTTTTAAAGGCCCAGGGTCTAGAAACATTCTGCTGAGTTCTTTGCACACATTTACCTCATCCTCACAACCGACCTGTAAGGTGGGTGCTCCTACTCGCCTTGCAGATTAGGAAACTGACACACAGAAGCATGAAGTTACCCACCCAGTGGTCTGGAACCGGCGGGTGCCAGGCCTAGATTATGAGCCAGGGTGGTTTTCTTCTGTGCCTTGCTTGGCGTGTGACACTGCCTCTCTTATCTACTGACAACACGTTTGGTTACGGAAGTGTCAGAAAGTAGGATGGCAGCAGAAAACAAAATCTGAGATGCAAAACGGTGAAATATTAATAAACAGAGCTGACCAAAACAAGGCAGGCTGGATATTTAAATAAAAAATTGCTAATGAGACACCCTTCACAGGACCCAACGATTTGATGAGTGAAAAGCTTTATGAAGCAATGGACAACCACTAAAGGATTTTAGGCAGGGCTTGGTAAGCAGTAACAGAGCTGGGGAAAAATTCTGACTTGTATTTTCTTCAAGATCTAGGCTTTTGTAGTTAGTTTTATTGATAGAAGAAACTTTCCTTTTTTTTCCTTCCCAGTATTCTTTCTATGAAGAAGAGTTGAAAAGAGAAATATTTCTAACTTCCAGAACTCATATCTCACAGCTCCCTTTGTATTAAGTTTATCTTTTTTTCCAAGGCTTTGAAGGTCAAGAATAGTTTTAGCCAGGAAGTGATTTGGCTGCCTTTGGCATCTAATCAAAGCTGCATTTGAAATTCAGATAGCTTTACTGGGGCTCCACCTTTGGCAGGATCATCAAACACACACTCATTGAATCTGGTGTCTTTCTATCTTCCTCTCTATCCCTTTTCCTCTCCAGCAGCCTCCCACATCTCCAACATATGCTTCCACTCCATAGATTCCTTTTGTTTTCATAGCTGCCTGTCAGAATCTTCTTTCCAAGATGTGAAATGGTGATAATATTAGTTGATCATAATGTTTGTGTGTGACACTTTCTCAGGGTGCCTGTAGAAAATGATCAAAGGCCAAAGAAACAAAGTTCCACCAAGTAGAGGAGGGACAGGTTAAAAAGCAATAGACGCTTATTTATAAGACTGATTTTAGACTTCTCAGTGGGGTTTTAATGATAGCTGTGCATAGGCTAATGAATATGTAGGGAAGACTCGGGAGGATCCCCTGGGGCCTCTTACTCCCCCGAGTGTCACTGTTGCTGACATACACTATGGTGTCATGCAGGTGGAGTGTAGGTGGGGGAAGTGGACAAGGAGGGATGGGAATACTGTGCAATCAGCTGGTAATTCGTCTTCACGTCTGAGTGGAAAGCACCAGCATCCCTGTGCTCCAGATTAAGTAAGTAAATAAAGACAAGTACGACACTTCCAGAAGACACCCACTCCTGTTGTAGCTGAATAATTGAGGTAGATTAGCGCTGTCATGGGAGATGTGTGAAATGGCATTGGGAAGATCAAAAGACCAAACCAAAGAACACATGGTTCTGAATGTCTGGTATTTAGAGATTAACACTCACCTGTCAATAGTTTAACCCAAAGACAAGACATAGTTCAAGAAACTAGCATGAATTCTCTTATTTTGTTAGGCAGCCAGCTTTTACTGAGAGGTTTTATAGTGAAACAGCAGGTATTAGTTGGGTGCAAAGCTAGAGTAGCAATGAAAACTAGTCCTTATTCCCAGGAAGCTTACTGTCTAGTAGGAAATGGACAAGTCAGCGAAAGATTGCAGACTAGGCATGAAGAAAATATCATGGTTTAGGTAGTCACAGGTGACCACGTTAGCACATAAAATGGGTGCTGGAACTGAGAGAGGTTGGAAAGGCTGAAGAGGTGGCCCCCGTGCTCTCCTCAGGAGCCCGCGATACTCAGCCAAGGGGAAGTGAAGGTGGTGTGAAAAAGATGTGGGTTGCCAAGCAGGGGCAGCGGCATGTGCTCAGGCCTGCAGGTGAGTGAGTCTGACACACTTTAGGCTCTCCTAACAGAAGAACCGCAGCACAGCTGGTGTAGAGAGTGCAGAGTGGGGGCCATAACAACTGAGACCGGAGCCAGCACGTGGAGGATTTGGAATCTGGGCCAAAAGGCTTAAGATTTATATTGCCAACCGTAGGAGACCTCTCTGAAGGGTTTTAAGCAGGAGAGTGACAAGATCAACTTTGCAATTTAAGATGATGACTGTCAGCAGTGTAGAGAATGGTAGTAGGAAAGCAAAGGAAGCTATTGTGGAAATTCAGGGGGCATTGCTAGAGCTCACATGATGGTGATCAGTTGGGTTTGGGGAGTAAGGAAATGAAAGCATCAAAGGCAACTCCAGGTTCCCTGATTTGGGTACTTGGGGGATAGAATACCATCCACTGAAATCAAAATAGAGAAAATGTAGTAGATTCATGGGGGACATGTCCAGATTATTTTGGGACACATTAAATATGAGAAGTGAAAAAGCCAGGTAGGAATGTCCAATATACAGGTGAATGGAAATTGGTAAAAATGTTGGGGCTTGATTTAGAGATTAGAGAGTCCAGGATATGTGGGTAAAAGCTGAAGCCAGGGTCTGGAGTAGATTGTGCATGTAGAATGGACACTTTGCCATGAGAAACAGCCAAGGGCAAATACAGCCTGGAGAATATCCACATTCAGAACAGAGTTGAGAAGGAGAGTAAGGCAAAAAGAAACAGAAAAGGAGTGTTTGGAGAAAAAAAAAGTTGGTTCAAAAATTAACCAACCTGCGTGCAAGGTGATTTTTCAGATTGCTTTATTCAATTTGCTGGATCCTCCCAATGTCTGTATTACTCCATGTGGAAATAGTACTAAATCTTCCAGGCCATCAAGATACTACAGATACATAAATCTTGATTAAGTGGACTGTTTGGAAAATGGAAAGCTCTGATTAATTTAATTTTCAAGTTACTAGTTGGGGATTAGTTTCAGTAAGTGAATATATAATTAAATCTCCCTCTGTTCTATACTTTTCAGTGCCCATTGCTCATTATTGTGTTGATTCAAATATGAATTTTATTTGGCTTTGTCCCACTTTTCTTTCCCCACCCTCACCTCCTTGTTCAATTGCCTTTTGACACATTAGCAATGCATTATCCCATGTAACAATTTCTCCACATGTTTCAATTACTGTACCTGTGTAACAAACCACCTTAAAACTGGGTGACTGACTTAAATGACAATTATTTTGCTCATGAATTTGCAATTTTAACAGGGCTCAGTGGACACAGCTCTTGGCTGTTCCACTTGCGTCAGCTAGAGTGACTCAAAGCCTGGGAAGTGAAGTTATCTGACACTCCTCTAGTATCTTCTCTACCTTGTGTCGTCTCTGCATAGTCTCTCCTCTGTAGCTTCAAAGTACCCAAACTTCCTTCATTTAAGTTCAAGGTCCCCAAGGTGTATGCTCACAGGGACACTGACAGAGACAGAGATAGGGAGAGGAGGGAAGGGAAGGGACGGGATGGGAAGGAAAGAGAGAAGAAAGGAGAGAGATTGAGACAGAACCAGCAACAGCTGTGGTTATGACTTGACCTTGTAAGTCATGTGGCATCATTTCCCCCTCATTTTATTTGTCAAGGGGAAAGAATACAGACCTTACCTCCTGATGGAAGAATATGAACATCACATTTTAAGAAGGGCAAGTGGTAATGTTGCATAGTAGTTCCACTATATTTATAAAATACTGTTTGCCACAAAGATAACCATTGCCTTTACTCTCAATCCTGCCTGCTTGGTGCCACCTCCTATGTGGGTCTATCTCTCTGTTCGGAGCCATATGAGCCTCCTTTTCATTCTGTTCATGGTCATAACTCACTTATTATTTGCCTCTTTCCATAGAAAAATGCTCAGGACCAGCTCTCAATGAGAAAGAGAACTGACTACATTTTTCAAATTTATCTATTTTGTTAGTCTTTCCTAAGACCTATTGCTTTATTTCAGATAGCAATTACTCAATAATTTCTTAATATGACTGGATAATGATATATTTTTATGCCTCCACAAGTTGGAAGAGAGATATGTTTGGCTGAGAGGCCTTTAAGAGACCTTCACAATGAGGACTTTTCAATGTTCTCACTCTGTAAGATCAGTCTTCTATGGGGAACAAGGCTGAATTGCTCAAGCCATACCTTAGAAGTTGTTATTCAAAGAATAAATCTAGGATATGAATTTATTTGATAGTTATTTGGTTTTTTCCTCCAGAAAATTGAGTTCTAAAAAAAGAATTTGGTACTTAGGGAACCTGACTCGGTTTTCCTGTAGAGCAGCATGCCTATGGGATTCCTGGAAGTTAATGTAGTTTCCTAAGTAAATAGTTGAAAAAGTTAATATAGTTTCCAAAAGAAGTTTAAAGCTTTGTCTGTGATATTTTCTTTTAAAGCCTTCATTCGTGCATCTCCATGATCTTCCACTTTTTTTTGCAGAAAATGGCTCTGAAGATATTGATATACTTCCTAGTGGGCTGGCTTTTATCTCCAGTGTAAGTATTTTCCATGCCCCTCAGACTCTCATGTCTATAGCTGTATAGACCGTACCTTAATGTTGCTGACTTGAGCTGCCAGATGGACCCTTATACACTCATCCCAACTGTGGGTAAATCGGTCAACTAAAAAAGCCAGAACAGGATTCCAATAGGCTAATCAATATGCAGCAGGAGTGCCCTGGCTTGCATGCCCCACGTGGGTAGGTCCTTATAGGCAGTTCCATATTCAGTAGGGTCTCAATAAATGTTTTTGATTTCCATTCCAGTCCTAGATTAGTCTCTAGATTTGTCCATCATTGTCCTATTTTGCTGGACCTCAGCTTCTGGTAGTCATCTTCTCACTAACTAATATTCCTCTTGCTATGCCTGCCTGTGTTTGAAGCTCAGTAAATGTTTATGAAGCATATGTTAACTGTGTTACTCAATTCAAAAGCCTGAGCATTTTCCATCTTGAGTTTCCTGCCATTCCTTCCAACTCTTCCAAAGATAGGCAGAGAAGACCTGTGTTTTGTTTCCATTACTACCTTCACAGGTTTGGGATAATCAGGAAGCCAGGTGAGGATTGATGGATAAGTTAAATACAATAAGTTAAAATGTACATGTACATGTTATGAAGATGTTGAAAGTTGCCATGTACTTATTGAACAGTTGCAATTTGGAATGAGACCTAAGATTTTGAAAAAGTAGACTTCCTACATTTTCAGTGTGAATGCTGATTGCCGGAATTGCATGTCCTAATATTCCATTTTGACCAGTAGAATACTACCATATAACATGAGTTTTAAAATCTGTATCTTTTAGGCTAAAAAAGGACACAAATAGTAACACTCAAAGGCCTGGATTTCTAACTGCTTACGCATGCCTGGTATAGTCAGGGTCTCAGGTGGATTGTAAATTACTGTTGGTGATGTTATGTGCTGCGTTGGGTGGCCCGGAGGGGTTTTATTTCTTTAGTTTTCCTCCAAAGCCAGAGGTAAAATAAAGCTTGTCTAGAAACGTTTTCTCTTTGTTGACTTAAATTATCTATTGTAAATTTAAATTTTTAATGTCGCTCCAAATAGACTTTAAAAACTGATGTCCTACAACTGGGCGAGTTCTTCTTTGCTTTTAGGAAATAATATTTGTAGCTCCAAGTGCACACCTTCTATGTTCACTGTAACTAAAAGTCCTCAACTATTGCTATGTAGAAACTAGAGATTTTCACCACAGATAATTCCCTGAGAAATGTTAACATGGAGCTTTAAGTAATAGAGCTCTGTTTTTATGAACTAACGAACAATTCACAGGCTAAGGATGATGTTTTTGGCTCATTTGTAATCTTTCTGTACTGCAGACAGTTCAAGTCCCTATTCTTGGTTTTTCCTATTGCCCATCCTTGCCATCATAGAGTATATTTGGAAGCTGCTGATTTAGAGAGAAATTCTGTGCAATAGATATTTTTAGTCGGCAGAGAGGTGCCAAGCAAGCTATTTGCTTTCTTACCTTGGGACCTGGCATTGGCATGCTTCTCTTTGCCTGCTTCCTTCACACATTACAGGCCCGCTCCTAGTTCTCCGTCAGGCCTCATATGGCGGCTCTCTAATTCTGCAGGAAAGTCTTTCCTAACACTCTTTCTGGGTGACGTGCCTCTTCTACGCTCCCTCACATCCTTTGTGCTTAGTGTCTTACATACCACACTATATCTGATGTGGGCATTGGTGCTGCCTCCCCAGATTTCAAGCTCCTTGTGGCCATGCTCGAGCATCCGTTGCCATGCTCACCACTTACTATGCCACCTGACCTGCATGGGGGTACTTGAATATTTACTGAATGTATGCGCTGGTGAATGAGGGTGGTAGAGAATTTCAATGCCAACTCACATACACATGTAGCCTATTGGGGAAAATAAGAAGCCTGCCCATCACGTGATTTTCACTATTTTCAGTGGTGAATGACATCGAAAGAATTGCTTGCTTTCACCTGTTACAAATTCCTACCCAACTGCCTTAAACAGAAAACAGGATGCATATGAAGTCACTTATTGGAAGTGTTTCAATCACCATGACACTTAATCTAGGTCAAGTGTTTTTTTTTTTTACAATGCTCTACCCTTATTGAATCATTTCCATTTCTAGAACATTCAGTCTTTAAACTGGCAGTGCCCTTGTATATCCCTGAGCTATCCAGGTGCCTGTTGTGGAGTTTCCTTGAGCTGCCTTCCTGAGCAGTGCACTCCACTGCAAACCTTTCTTTATGGGGTGTCGGAAAGAATGTGCACAATCAATGATGTGAGTGACTTAGTGAATCCACTTTTCTGGGCTCAACTTTCCTCAGATATGAAAAGAAGAATTATATGTCTCTAAGGTTTTTTTTTTTTTTTTTTTGCTTGTTTGGTTTTTTTGTTTTTGTCCATTGTTACCACTACCTAAGCCACTGGGCTTAGTGGCAGTTTGACTATGGGAAAAGGGTAGACACGAAGACGGAATTTCATGCCCTTATATTGGGGAGAGCAGTGATGCTCTTCACTGAGAATAATAGATATGAATGAGAGGAAGGATTTGAGGGAAGAAAGTTGACTTTGGTTCTGATCATTTGATTCTGAACTATTTTTAGGAAGCAGTTGGGAATGCAAACTAGATGTCCAGAGAGAGATTCCAGCTAACTGTGCAGATTTGAAAATAATTGGTATAGAAGATATGTCTGAAACCTTATGAATAAGATGTACAAGGAGCCAGTATAGAGCAAGAAGGAAAGAAAGATGGAGGAGGATAGAAGGGGAAGGGGCAGAAAGAGAACCAGAACTTCAATCTGGAAATCCTACTTTTGACTTTTGGAAAAGGAACATATGACACACAGTGTCAAATGTCATAGAGATAGAGCTAAGGAATGGTGGAGGGGTTATCAAAGAAGATATTTTGGAGAGCACTGGTATGACCTTTATAGAGGCATTTCTACAAACTGGTAAGAGTTGGAGCAACTCAAGGCAGGCAACAAGATCAAGTGGTGTTTCTAAGAGACTGGACCAAAAGGGGAAAGCAAGATAAATGTATGTTCTAAGGAAGAGTAAAATTAAAGGAAAATTTGTTTCAAGAAAGGAGAAATGAACAATTTTTCAGGCAAATGAAGGGGGCACTGGTGAAAAATGAGTGGTAAAGCAAGGGAGAGAATGTAATTTCTAAAGACAAGTCCCAGAGAGTAAGCAACCAAGTAAACAGGTGACAAAATTAATAAACTTAAGAACAGAAAAGGGATACCATTTTTTAAGAAAAATGGGAGAATGGAAGAAAATTGATAAAATTGAAGAAATGCCGAGACAGAAAGGAGGGAATCAGAGAAAATTAATGTTGAATGGGATTTACCCCCCAGAGAAATAAGAGGTAATGAAATAAAATCAGAATAGAATAGAATTTAGACTAGCCCTATATAAAAGCTAGACCAGGGCAAGGGGCAGGGGAGGTAGGAATTTGATAATGAAGCGGTAAGGAAAACGTGTGGCTTCCTTAGAAGACTGACTGTTGTTGATTGATGATGACCACAGATTCAAGGTCGGGAAGAAGTTTGTGGAGAGGAGCATGCGGATCCCTCCGCCAAGTGAGGGGACCTAAAAAGATGAAAGAGTGAATAGTACCCCCTCTGATGAGCTTCAGCAGTGCCATTGCTGTCTGGGGGAAAGCCAGGCTTCTGGTGAGATTTAGGTGTAGAAGTACTGTTCTAAAAAAAGCTCAAAGATGTATGTGCATTGTTTGCAGCTGAAGATTGACTCCCCGCCACCCCCCCCCGGGGTGGGGAGTTGAAGAGTCAAGAATAGTATTATTATAAGTAAGTATGTGTAGGTATACATGCATAATTATAAGGAAGGAAAGGACCAGGGTACAGAATAAGAAGGAAATAATCGACTATAAATGGAAAGAGGGTACAAGGAAAGATATAATGTTGATATTAATATATATCCAAGTGATGGGAAAGGATACAGGGAGGAAATGAGCTGAGTTTTGTAACTGGTGGAACACAAACCAACCCCAAGATTTGACACAATGACCTGGGGTGCAGCAAGGGCCCATTATGTTCAGAATGCCTAGTATTGGTTGATAACCACACATAATTGGTCCTTCCAGTAGAAGAGCCACTGTCCAAGTTACTGGAATAAACTTTTTGCAAATATTTGAAGAAAAGGATTCATATCCAAATCTTCAGATATATCTCTAGGAACAAAATAGGTCAGAAATAGTTGACTTAGGAGACTAGTTCCTCTATGTTAATTTTTGGCTGACTCTACTATTTGCTTACTCTTATCTACTTGATAATATAATGGATGGGGACCATATAATGAAAGCATACACCTCTCCTCTTTGCCTTGAGGAAGATAAGTTGCATATTATCAGGCCTGGAAAGAACCTTAGCAAAATACACTTTAGTTTTCTTATTTTATAATTTTATAAATGAGGAACCAGAGGCATAGTCAGGCCAAGGGACTCATGCAGAGTAACCCAGCCTAGTATCTTGCATTATACTTTTTAGGTTTTTTGTTTGTTTGTTTATTTATTTTTTGAGAGAGAGACAAAGTATGAGTGGAGAGGGGCAGAGCTAGAGGGAGACACAGAATCCAAAACAGGCTCCAGGCTCTGAGCGATTAGTGCAGAGCCCAATGGGGCTCAAATTCACAAGCCATGAGATTATGACCTGAGCTGAAGCCAGACACTCAACTGACTGAGCCACCCAGGATCCCCATTGCATTATACTTTATGGTTTACCCACTTCTCTTTTCGTTAATAATTGAATATGGGTTCTTTCCATTTCCCATTCCTATTCCCAATAGCCTAGATGACATTGGTAAGCTCTCAGATCAGACAGTGGCAATAGCTGATTAGAGTGAAACATCCCAGAAATCTAAAAGAAATTTAGAGCTTTGAATATTTTTGTTAGGCTTTGAAATTTTCACTTCCATATGAAAATATGCTTACTTATTTTATATTTTTTTACAGGGATTAAAATATCCGGGCATGCCAAACTTTGCATTAGATGAGCCAGGACAGATTTTCTTGATGGATCTGAATGAGCAAAACCCAAGGGTCCAGGCACTAAACATCAGTGATGATTTTGACAAAGCATCATTTAATCCACATGGAATTAGTACTTTCATCGACAAAGGTAAAGTCTGAATAAATAAAGGGAAAATGAGGGAAATACAAGCTACTCAGCCTCAGTAACTCAACATATATGTGAAAGGAGGGAAAATTCTATTTTACCATGAAGATGTATATTTGCAAGATAACAAATGTGTATCAGACATTTTTAAACACTGCATTAAAGAAGGGAGACTAGAAGGTGGTCATTCCCTCTTCCTCTTATCATTTTCTCTTTTCATTTGACCTTCAAATGAAAGTTTAGAGATTGTTCTAAAACATCTAATATATAAACTAAAGATCTTTTGAAAATAATTGTGTGACATTAGAAAACAAAACACGAAGGAAAACAAGATACACAAGATAGAATCAAAATTAAAAGCTTATTTAAAACTAACAGTTGCTCATGTTATTTATCACTTGTTTATAGTTCATAATTCCTGACTAATTTAATGTTTAAATATCTGTGGGTCTATGGGGCAAGTAGAGAATAAATACAGTGAAACTTCACTAATAGGAGTTGCATGAAGGGAAGGCCAAATGGAAGTGTTGTGATTCCAAATTTTTAAAGAAATAGTGTGTTAATTCTTCAAATATATACTGGAGTTACAATGTATTGTTAAGGATACATTTGCTGGAGTGATTTTAATGAATAAAAAAGAATGATTAATAATTATTTCTATCCAGTTATCCAACAAATCTTTGTTTAATTCCTTTGGTCTGCACTAGTAGACTTGGATTTCATTTAAAATGCTTGATTATTCTTCTGCTAAGTGGGTTAAACATTGCCCTTACATCTATTTATTTGCTTAGCAAACCCTTCTTTAAAAGGTAATTGTACCTAATGAGGTCATATAGTTTATGAGGCATTTTCATATATAATTTACTTATTCCTCAAAATAAAATACTGGGCCTAACCTCGATACTTTTCCTTTTCTTGCCCCATTCAGTCACCTAGGTACAATGTTCTGTTCAATTTGCCCTTCAAATATCCCTCCAAGCTGTCTACCTCTCCCCTCCTCACTGCCACCATCCCAGTCCAAGCCCCCAACGTGTCTTCCCTAGATTCTACAATGGCCCCCTGACTACACCTTCCCTCTTACACCACCTCCACCCATTTTCATAAGCAAGAGTAATTTTTTATGTAAATCTGATCATGTTCCTCCTTTCTTAAAATTCTCTATATTGCTTCTATTACTCTGAAGAAAAACCTCAATTCTCCAGAATGGTCTGGGCTCCTAGGCACTACCCTTATGTGTGTATGCTGGCATCTGGTGTTCTCCCCAGTCTCATCGACTGCCACTTTACCTTTGACTTTCTACACCAGCCTCACAGCATTTCCTTTAGTCCTAAAATGTTCCATGCATCCGGGCCTTTGCATTTGCAATTCCCTTTGCATGGAATGTTTTTCCACTGCTTCTGACTTACTCTTTCTCATCTTTTGGGCCTCAGCTAAAATGCCACCTTCTCAAGGACATTTCCACCATCTTGTTTCAGGGTGTAGACTTTATTATGTTTCTTCTCAGTGTATTCCTTCTTTAACACTTTAATCTTTACTGAAAACGGCAATTAAAATTTTTTATTAGTGTTGAATAATGCCAATCTTCTTTCCTTCATCCACTATTGCTCTATAGTGAACTCCTTCACATCTTTAGACACAAGCTTGTCACTCTTCAAGCAGGTACCACTCTAGGAAGAAGATGTCTCCCCTCTCCAGTGTTCTTGTATTTACTAATTATTTCCTCCCAGATTTCTTCTCTAGAATACAATCACCATAAAAGCATGTGTGATTTATTTATTACTGGATTTCCAGAGCCTAGGACAATGCCTGCTGCATAGTAGGTGGTCCATGAATATGTGTAAAATAAATGAACAAATGAATGAACCACATGAGACAGGGTAGATATTAATACTCAGTTTTATAGATGGAGTAATGGAATTTGAAAAGATGCAATGACATATAGCTTCACATCTGTCATTAATAAATGGAAATTCCAGAACTAGAACCCAGGTAGTCTTATTTCTAGTTCTATACCTTAAAAAAGTTTTTTTAATGTTTATTTATTTATGAGAGAGACAGACAGACAGACAGAACATGAGCAGGGGAGGGGCAGATAGAGAGGGGGACACAGAATCCAAAGCAGTCTCCAGGCTCTGAGCTGTCAGCACAGAGCCTGACACCGGGCTTGAACTCTCAAACTGTGAGATCATGACTGAGCCAAAGTCGGATGCCCAACCACCTGAGCCATCCAGTTACCCCTAATCCTATGTCTTTTACTTGGGTGAAATTAGGGATTCAGCCTCTATTGAAATTATTTGAGTTACGTTTTTGCTTGACTTCCATCTAAATACCATCATTGGAGAAAGTATAATGAATGACCAGATTAACTTGGAGCTATTTTATTGCATGGGATAGTGTTGGATTTGTTTTGTTTTGTTTTAGATGTGGGAAGTATGGGTTGGATTTTTTGGTTCTGTTTTGTTTTTTGTTTTTTGAGATGGAACCAATTTACAGATTCACCCTCAAAGCATCTAATCAGACTTTCTGGAGTTGAATATATTATGATTGCAATCTTATTTGTTACCCCCTTTAATTATGCATTTAATTAAGGCAAAACATTACACATAAATTAGAATTGAATGAGAAGATAAAAAACAAAACTATTCTCACCAAGCATCTCTTATATGGAAGGAGGGGTCCAGTAGAGGCCCAAAGAAGGTGTAAAACCAGAGCAGCGCATAAAATGTCCCTGCTGTTTCTGGCAAGCGTGTCTGGCTGAAGGGCCATGTGGGAGCTAAAATCCAACTCAGGCTCTGCTTGCAAAGCCTCAGGCCCCGAAAAGAGCTGGGTCAGACTAAAAGAATGATCCATCTGTGAGAGAGCACCTCTCCTTAATTTGGGTAAAGGTACCTGTGTGTTTCAGGGACCATGTGTATAAGCCCTGCCTCTCAGGGCTTGGACTCACTCTATTGCATGGTTGGAAACCCGATCAAGAAAGGAAAAGGGGAGATGACGGCAGATCAAGGCTGAAATGAGAGGATGGGGCCACGCTCTCTCAGACACCAGAGCTCCTCTCACCTAGAACTTGTCAGGTCTGAAGACAGTATTTTGAGAAAACAGATTCCCACCCTCAATCTTGTTCGCAGCAGTTCACATTTCACTATGAAAACAGGTGAACATTCTCAGGGTCTGCGATGCCTAGAATTGATGCACCTGTCTTCTCTAGCATTCACATTCACATTCCATATCCATTAGCTCATTAAATATTATTGCACACTTAGATGACTTGTGTCACTTTATACTCTAGCTGGGACGTGTTGCTTATTTTAAGATATTTACTCAGTCCTGACATTTCTTGAGTGTGTGTTGCAATATTGGCATTTCTTACAGGAAAGAAACCCACTTCTACTATTGAAGGGCCACTCTGGGAAACCACATCCGTTTATATACCATTGTAGTTCTGTATCTTCCTGTGGCAGAAGATATGGAGGGGAGGCCGAGGAGACCACTGAGGAACCCTTGGCTGTGCCACTCGGTGGTGGGAAAATTGTACATGAAGTATCCCTTCCTGATCCTGTTTTCTCAGTGAAATGGAGACTCTGGCATTTGACCTGTCAGATGTACCAGGGGATCAAATGCAAGGTGTATAAGAAAAGTGCCTGAACATGACCAAATTCGACACAAAGTCTAATAATAGTTGCAACAGAAGTAAACTTCTTGGAAATTATGCCTTTTTCTCACTTTAGACCATACCGTGTATCTTTATGTTGTGAATCATCCTCACAAGAAGTCCACGGTAGAGAAATTTAAATTTGAGGAAGAAAAACGTTCTCTTATACACCTGAAAACTATAACACATGAACTTCTGATAAGGTATGGAATTAATGTAGTTTGCACTTCTACTTATTTTACACCTCTGCTGTGTGCTTTGTTTTCTTTGGTTCAGCAGGCTTAAACTTTTGTTTTGTAGCATTTTTTCCCTAAGGCTTTCAAGAGGTTCCCAGGGTGACACTGCCCAGCACCTCAGTAGAGATTGCTGTATTCAGTATTGAATATCTTTTTATTTTCCAACTTTGTGAAAGCATTTTAATCCTATAAAGGTGCTCAATTCGATTCACAGCTCTAATTCCATCCTCCATACCACAACAATGCAATACCTACTATTGGGCTTTCTTTAAACACCTACACCTTTTTCTAGTTGTCCCAGTAGGTTGTACCGTGAAAGCTGCACCCACTGGGTGTTATAACCAGCCTCCAGATGGGCTGTTCCTTTGTTCGATAAAAGCTTTAAGGCAGAATTTGGAAAAAAAGCCTCTGAGCATTTATAAAACTTCACATTTCGTAAGCATTGGCTATGTGCCAGGCGCCATGCCAAAATACTTCATCTTATTCTCCCAACAGCTTTCAGTAATAGGTATGAGTAAACAGGGACTTACGAAGTTTCGAGCTAAGTGCCTTGCCCAAACTGCATAACTTGTAAGTTGCAGAACCAGGATATCAACCTAGATTCATTTAAGGTCAAAGCCGGAGTCTCAGTCACAGTGGCAAACACTCTTCTTACTGTGTTGAGGAAAAAAATAGTTAAGCTTTTTAGTGGGTGGGTTGCCTGTTCCAAGGCTGTAACAAACACTGAAGAATTTGTCTTTTATAAAATGGACTCAACACTGAAAGACTAGTTCCAAGACAGTAGAGGTTAATTTTGTCTTGAGAGAGAAGGATAGGGAAAGAAAAGGAAGGAAGGTCACCTTCTCTGATTTGCAGTCTTTTTCAAAATCACATATCAATTTCAACCCACAGAATTTAAGGGTGACAAAAGCAGAGGGCAGAAGAAGTAAGAGAAGCTGGGGACACTGCTGTCTTCCCAGGAGGCATTGTATGGGGTTCTGAGCCCCTGCAAGGATAAGGACCACTGACGGTGCTTGAAAAACTGTGGACAAACCTCTTAACTATGCCTCAGTTTCCTCATTGAAGTGGGGGGTCTCTCGCTGGCCTGACGTAACCTAACTGGATATTTTGAAAATCAAATGCAATAACATATGACCTCACTGAATGAATTCTTTTCATTGAAGGTACAGACCGAGGGAAAACCCAACATGCAACTACCTTATTAAAAAGTTACTGTTCCAGGGGCTCCTGGGTGGCTCAGTTGCTCAAGTGTCCTACTCAGATCATGATCTCACGGTTTGTGGTTTGGAGCCGCACATCGGGCTCTGTGCTGACGGCTCAGAGCCTGGAGCCTGCTTTGGATTCTGTATCTCCTTTCTTTGCCCCTCCCCTGCTCACTCTCTGTCTCTCCATCTCTCTCAAAGACAAACACTACAAAAGAATTCAGAAAAAGAAATAAGGAAAGAAAGTTACTGTCCCAGGACACAGAAGTGAGATACCAGTTTTAGATAGGGAGACATGAATATTATGAGTTGAATTGTGAGCAGCTTGAAAAGATACATTGAAATTTTACACCGCCCCCCCACCTCAGAACATGTCCTTATTTGGAAATAAGGTTGTTGTAGATGTAATCAGTTAATATGAGGTTATATTAAAGTAGGGTGGGTCCTTAATCCAACATGACTGGTGTCTTTATAAGAAGACAGACAGACGGGAGAATGCATATGGGGATGGAAAATGAGGTGGGAGTGAAGCATCTACAAGCTATAGAGTGCCGGGGGGCTACTGGAAGCTAGAAGACACAAGGAGGGGCCTTAGAACCCTCAGAAGGAGCATGGCTCTGTCAACACCTTGATTTCGGACGTCTTGCCACCAAAACTGTGCGGCAGTTCTGTTGTCTTACCCCACCCAGTCTGTGGCCCTGTGTCACAGCGGCACCAGGAAACACACGTAAGGGAGAGGCTACGGCAAGTGGGTTATCAAGCCAGCCCCACTGCCAAGCGCAACTCACTGCTAGAAATCATAGCGTTGTCCGCCAACAAACAACATAAGCCCCACTTCAGGACAATCTGGCCAAGATGAGAAAAGGAGAAGAGTTTATTCAGCAGTCCCATCTCCTACTAGGCAAAAGGGAGTTCACTCTTGCATATTCCTGGTTGTGCATATGCAAGTCACATCTGGTGACCTTTATGTCATCAGAGAGACCCAGAAGTAGGAGCCTGAGGTCCGTAACAGGCATGAGGTAGGGCACTATAAGGCTGCACTGTGGGAAATGTGTCAGAACCAAGCAGAAATAGTGGGAATAGTGCCAGGTGGAAATGAGCAGGTGAAGCTTTGAGGACCTAAAGAGGATTTTTGTAAGGTACCCTGATACACACTATTAATCAGGGATTTCAAGGGGCAGAACAAAGTGCTATGGAAACAGATTGTTAGAGGATCTAACTTAATCTGTGGTGTCACCCAATTCTTTTTGGAGGAAAGAATGTTTAGGCTGAGGACCAAAAGGTGAGTAGCCTGATGATCTTGGGAAAGATATTGTACATCAACACCTTATAGTATTTTTAAAAAAAATTTTTTTGAGAGAGAGAGAGAGAGAAAGAACATGAGTGGGGGAGGGGCAGAGAGAGAAGGGAAGAGAGAGAATCCCAAGCAGACTCCCTGTTAGCACAGAGCTCAATGCAGAACTCAGTCTCACAAAATGTGAAATCATGACCTGAGCCAAAATCAAGAGTTGCATGCTCAATGGGTTGAGCCACCCAGGCGCCCCTCAAAGTATTTCTTGATTCATCCAAATTTTCTAAATTTAATCTAAAAATATCTAAATTTTTTTTACATTTTTTTCAAGTCACCACCTCTTTTTTACTTTTTCAAGATGGTATTGCTCTTTACTTTTGTAAGCATGATGTTTATATCATTTTAAAAAGTTTTTTAAAATATTTTTTCTGCTTTTTAAATTTATTTTTGAGAGACAGAGAGAGACAGCACAAGCAGGGGAGGGTCAGAGAGAGAGGGAGACACAGAATCTGAAGCAGGCTCCAGGCTCTGAGCTAGCTGTCAGCACAGAGCCCAACGCGGGGCTCGAACCCATGATCCATGAGATTGTGACCTGAGCTGAAGCCGGACGCTTAACTGACTGAGCCACCCAGGTACCCCTAAAAGTTTTAATAATACAGAAGAACACAAACAAGAAGTAATAGTGCTCACAACCCCAGTATAATGATCAGGATGGACTGGGTTATGTTATAATAACAAAAGAAAAACCTTTAACATTTTAGTGGCTCAAAGCCACAAATTTTGCTTTGTTTTCTTACTCAGGCTACATATCCTGTGTAATTGATTCTAGGACTCAATTTTATTTTTTTTATTAAAAAATTTTTTTTGTATACATAAATATTCATAGCAGTTTTATACATTATAGCTCAAAATGGGAAACAACCCTAATGTCCATCAACAAGTGTATAAATAAATTGTGGTGTATTCATACCATAGAACACTAGTTAGCAATAAAAGGGATAAGCTATTGATACATGCAACAACATGAATGAATCTCAAAAACACTATATGGACTGAAAAAAGTCAAACCCAACATACAGTATGATTCTATTTATATGAAACTCTAGAAAAGACCAATGTAGGACTCGATTTTACATTGTCCTCATGTAGAGCCCTAAGAGGACCATACTTTCAATCATCAGAAAAGTTGCTGGTTACTGTTGAACAGTAAGGGAAGCATGGCAGATTATGCACTGGCTCTTAAAATCTTCCATCCGGAAGCCACACACATCATTTCATTTCACTGGCCAAAAGCAAGTCACATGGCTTAGCCAGACACCCAGGGCACAGAGAAGCCTAATTCTAGAAGAAAGAGAAGCAGGACTATTGGTGAACGACACTATGTCTAGCACAAATAACCATTATTAACACAAGTCAACCATTTAGAATTGAGGTTTATTTGTATATTTATTTGTTTTTGCTGGCTTCTGTGGAAGGAAAGATTGAGAAAATAATAAATGGCTAAAAGAAAACCCATCAGGTATAATTAAAATGATGTACATTGTGTAGAATTTTTTTACTGTTTATTTTTGCGAGAGAGAGAGAGAGAGAGAATGAGCGTGGAAGGGGCAGAGAAAGAAGGAGACAGAATCCAAAGCTGGCTCTGCACTGTCAGCTCAAAGCCCAATGTGGGGCTCAAACCCACAAACTGTGAAATCATGACCTAAGCTGAAGTCAGACGCTAACCAACTGAGCTACTCCTGTGCCCCTGGAATTTTTTAATCCAGATTACTTCATGTATACTTTTTCAAACTGATGAACATAACCTTCTTTGAGATTTAGTCATTTTGACCACAGTCAACATCTTTAAACACTCCATGGGTTTTGACCTCTCTCTTTTTTTCACTTTAGTGTGAATGACATTGTGGTTCTTGGACCAGAACAGTTCTATGCCACTAGAGACCATTATTTTACCAACTTCTTCATGATAGTATTAGAGATGATCATGGATCTTCGTTGGACTTATGTTCTTTTCTACAGTCCAAGAGAGGTCAAAGTGGTAGCCGAAGGATTTGGCTCTGCCAATGGGATCACAGTCTCACTAGACCAAAAGTAAGCTTTTATAATTTTTCAACACTTTGCTCCTGACATTTTAGTGGACTCCTTCATTTAAGTGGTGATTATTTCCTTAGGTTTAAGTAGTCAATATAAATGTGAAGGGATCAGTTATGGCCAGGGTTCACACCCTTATGTGTGATCATAAGTACACCATACGCCCTCTTGCATATCAGACTTCCCCCAATGAAATGAAGACTAGACTCAAGGATGTAAGGTTCTTATTCCAAATTATCATGTGACTCTAGAAACACAGGTGCCTAACACACTTAAAAGGAGAATAAATGCACAATATCTCTGCCCTTTATGAGGGTAATGGTGTTTAATCACTATACTAAGTTGAGTTATCCAAAAGTTCTTCCTAGAGGAGACTTGATATAAATTGGGCATTGTGATTGCATAAATTTCAGATTTACTGACATACTACGCCGACTTTTCTGTAAGAAAATACAATTTTATGTAGCATGAAATTTGCTGAGAAACTCTTGTAAAGTATTTTAAAATGGAAAGTTTTTTTTAAAAAAGTAACATTTAAAAAATATATATATTAGTATGTAAGCTCAAGATAATAGAGATGATCCCTGAAGAAAACAATTCTAAGTGTTTTCTCTTTTTAAAAATGATTGTGATTGAGCTTCAGAGTCATCTGAAACTTCTTTTCAAGCACTAGTTTTTGGAAATATAGACTTTTTTGGCCTCTTATAGGTCTATTTACCTACATCCAATTTAAGGAATAAATTGGGACTCATAAGTAACGAGTCTGAGCCTGTATGTCATTTAGAAACACCAAGTTCATTACTTTATAGTCATTATATCATATTCAAAGCTTACTTAAAGCTCTTGAAGGATATTAAAAATAAGACTCTATTAGCTTCTTGTGCTGTAGTTTAGGAAGACATTGCAGTGGCACTTGGGACTAATTGTGAATTTTTATACCTCTTCGCCAAAGGAAAAGTTAATGTCATCTCTCATTATTACTTGCTTACATGTGAATGTTATTTACTTCAAAGGTATATCTATGTAGCTGATGTATTGGCTCAGAACATTCATGTACTGAAAAAACATGATAACTGGGATTTAACTCCAGTGAAGGTAAAAGACCCTTGGCTTGCCCACACAACATGACCTCTTGCACTAGCCCCCATGCCTGACCTAGGAATGTGCTCCTTAAATGGAGGAAGCATGACTATTTTAGAAGAACATCAGTGCAATTGTGCTTGCACTTTGAAATTTTAGTAGTAAGGGCCCTTAATAAAATCTATTTCAGGAGCCAGAAGGAGCTGCTTGGGAGGGAGGAGGGGTAGATAAGAAAATTGAAACAATGTCTTTATGTTTCCTCTTTGTTGGAAGGTAACGCAATTGGGCACCTTAGTGGATAACTTAGCTGTGGATCCTGACACGGGAGATATTTGGGCAGGATGCCATCCTAATGCCATGAAGCTATTCCTCTATAACGCTGAGGATCCTCCAGGGTCAGAAGTAAGTTCCTCTTCTTCTCTGAGCTCACAGGCAAAGCTGCAAGAACAATTTGTTGAGGAGACTTGGGAGAATTTAGTGGGTCACATTTGATGTTTTCAAACTGAATAAGTTCTGCATATGGGAAAAGCAGAGATTTGGGCAGGATGGGGAGACATGGGCCATTAACCCTTTCAGGTCCCCTGGTGCCAATTTAGCATCAGTGTTAGACAGCGGTTCTCATCCGTGCAAGGGCTATAGTTGCTCTCAGGAAGTGTAGGTAAGAACGAGCTTGATTATTCACATAAGACCTAGATAGCATATCGTATTTCCAGTCAGGATATAGGCTCTCATAAATATTATATGATTTCACTCACATGTGAAGTTTAAGAAACAAAACAGATGAACATAGGAGAAAGGAAGGAAAAAATAGGATAAAAACAGAGAAAGGGGCAAACCATAAGAGACTCTAAAATACAGAGAACAAACTGAAGGATGTTGGAAGGGTATTGGGTAGGGGATGGGCTCAATGGGTGCTGGGCATCAAGAGGACACTTGTTGGGATGAGCACTGGGTGTTACATGTGAGTGACAAATCACTAAATTCTATTCCTGAAATCCTTATTATACTCTATGTTAACTAACTTGGAAATAATTTTTTTAAAGAAAGAAAGGAACTGAGCAGAGCTTGAAATTAGGCAAAGGGAGAGTCCTATATGACACCATCTTCCTCCACACTATCTACTGTAAACTCAGATGGAAGGATTTAGATGACTGTAGTCTCAAAACAAAATCCGTTTTTGTCAGCAGGTTCTAATATATGTGGTTGTGTTGAAGAATGTCTCATTTTAAAGATATTATTTGTGTTATTTAAAATCTCTTCTGGGGGGCCTAGGTGGCTCAGCCGATTAGGCATCTGGCTTCAGCCCATGGTTGGTGAGTTCAAGCCCCGTGTCAGGCTCTTTGCTGACAGCCTGCCCAGAGCCTGGAGCCGCCTCAGATTCTGTGTCTCCCTCTCTCTCTGACCCTCCCCTGCTCGCACTGTGTCTCTCTGTCTCTTAAAAAAATAAATAAAAAACATTTAAAAAAATTAGAATCTCTTCTAAAAAATAGCCTGCACCATTGAATTTTATATGCCATTAAAAACAATAGGAGCATTTTCTACAGCATGGAGTTTAAGAAATACAAATCTCTAGTAAATTCCATAAAGAGATAAATTCTTGGCACACATACTCTGAGAGATTTATTCACAAAAAGTTATTGAGCACTTACAATGGGTCAACCTTTGTTCTGATGTTTGAGATATATCATAAAACAAAATATTTTGTTAAAATAGATAAAACAAAGATCTCTACTCTTTGGGAGGAGGGAGACCCTATGAACAATAAGCATAAGAAATAAGTAAATTACATAGTGAGTTTGAAGGTGGTGAGTTCTATGGGGGAAAATGTATAACAGAGTAAAAGGGATCAGAATTGCTGTTGAACAGAGGGATGGGCAGTCCTTCTGAGAACAAACAAAAGCAAAAACACCAAAAAATATAAGGAGAAACAAAAGTTCAGTCTGAGCTGAGAGCCTAACCCTAAACTAGCGATCTACCTTTGCCTCAGATACGTGCCCTCCACAGTGACACAAATTGCTTTCCTACAAACACCCAACGACGTCTGCTTTAAGGGAATAAAAATATGACCATAGCATGATTTGAAAATTGTTTAGGATCTTTCTCATGTCTCTATTATCAAGTTTATCATTTGTTTATTTAAAAATTTTTTATGTTTATTTTTGAGAGAGAGACAGAGACAGAGCATGAGTGGGGGAGGGACACACAGAAAGCGGGAGACACAGAATCTGAGGCAGGCTGCAGGCTCTGAGCTGTCCTCACAGGGCTCGAACTCACGGACTGCCAACTCATGAGCCACGAGGTCATGACCTGAGCTGAAGTCAGACACTTAGCCAACTGAGCCACCCAGGCGCCTCATCATTTGTTTATTCAGGATAAGACTTCTTTCTTCACAATGACACCCTTTACTTGTAATTGAGACTGATGTTTTCTACATACATGAGTTCCAAGTTTGAGTATTTTCATGTAAGGAATCTGAGTGAAAGTATAGGATCTTCCTAAGAGGAGAAAACAAAACTCAACTAAATTCTGTTCTAAGAAGTGTCAATATATATTCATGACTCAAGAATTTCTAATTGGTTTCCTTAATTCCTATCATGTCCTATTTGAGTGAACTTCTTCATCCAGACAGTTTAGAAAACTGAGTACTTATATGTTTACTTATTAGCAAACAAAAGTGTGTTAATCTTTTTTAAAAAAGAATTTTTAAATGTTCATTTATTTTTGAGGGGGGAGGGTCAGAGAGAGAGGGAGACACAGAATGTGAAGCAGGCTCCAGACTCTGAGCTGTCAGCACAGAGCCTGATGCAGGGCTTGAACTCACAAACTGTGAAATCATGACCTGAGCTGAAGTCGGACGCTTAACTGACTGAGCCACCCATGTGCCCATAAAGTGTTAATCTTAAGGATCTATAACCATAGTAGGCAGGGATATGTCAGATTGAATTCCAAAATATGCATTATCTCTCTTCTTCCCAGCCACTTTGTAAATGTGAGGGGAGCCCCCTCTGTGAAGCTACTATCCTACTGGTTATGATGTTGGGTTGGCTTGCTAACGGGGTGTCCCTTCATCATTCTGTCCTTTGTTTCCCTCCCCATACAGTAGGCCTAGTCAAAGGCCAGACCCTCCCCATAAAGGAACATTATTCACTCAAGAATTAGATAAGACTGGGGCACCTGGGTGGTGTAGTCTGTTAAGCATGTAACTACTCTTGGTTTTGGCTCAGGTCATGATCTTATACTTTGTGAGTTTGAGCCCTGCTTGGGATTTTCTCTCTTCCTCTCTCTCTGCCCCTCTCTGGCTTACTTTCTCTCTCTCTTCTCCCCCCCCCCAAAATAAACATTAAAAAAATTTTTTAAAGAATTAGATAATAGCACTCACTGGATCTCAACTCCTTCCTCTAAAGGAGAACTATCAAAATTAAGTAAACCACCTTGTTCAGGATTTGGGCTAATGTCAGATAACCAACTAGTCCACTTGACTGCATAGATATAATTAGAACATTAATACTTTCATCAGAATAAGAAAAAATAATTGCATACAAATTTCAGTATATTGATTTCTGGGAAATATATTAGTCTAGGAGAATTTGAGAAGGAACATGTCACTGGCAGCTGTTTTCTCAGATAGTATACTGACAAATCTTCAT
>NC_043701.1:81081026-81098183 GCF_006229205.1 Suricata suricatta | reverse complement strand
GAGAGAGAGAGAGAGAGAGAGAGAGAGAGAGAAAGAATCTTAAGCAGACCTCACACCCAGCATGGAGGAGCTCAATCCCAGGACCCAAAATGGTGACATCTTGACCTGAGCCAAAATCAAGAGTAGATGATTGACTGAGCCACCCATGCACCACATTTATGTCCATTTTAACATATAGTAGATGTTTTGGCTTTGAGCTTAGCTTAGCAAGAATTCTGAGAATTTGATAGAGAAGATGTGCATAAGCTCTACTTCCTCAATGTCCTCCCAGCTCCGTTTTAAATAACTCTATTAGTAATGGTTACTCCATCTTATTGTCTCCGTTGTCAATCAACATGTTTGGTATAAATAACCCCCTAATTATATGATAAGTGGTATTGAACATAAATGACAAATATCCACAAAAGTGTATCTGGCTTTTCTTATGGCTAGAAATAAAGAAGTAGAGTGACTCCATAATAGCCACAAAATTGCAAGTCAAGTTAGTGACAGTCCAGTAAGGAGCCATGCCTCTCAATGCTTTTTTGTCTAGTATTCCCAATATGCTTTCTATAATAAGATGTGTGGGCTGTGGTGAGTGAGGTATCCAGTTCACCTAGGGCTCCTAACTAACCTTGAACCAAAACTCCCTCCCTGCCACTGACCGGAGTCTCCTGCTGTCCAGATCAAGAGAAAAGCTAAAGCTCAAATACTTACCATCTCTTCCTCTGATCGTGCCAGACACAAACTGCCAATCAAGTTCCTAGCCCATGAAAAAAAGCAAGAATTGACAGTATTTTTGCCCAAACCTTTCTTTAAACGTGTAGTCTCTCTAGTTCTGGAAATCAGGTTCTGGAAAATCTGACAGCAACAGACCTCACTGGCTACCTTAGGACAGACCAGGGCTGATCTGTCCCTTTGTAGTAGGTCTTTATTTGTAGTGATATCTATATCCGAAGTAATGGAATCAGCTTACCTCTGAACCATGAGACGGGACCTTAAGGCTGTGACCTTCAACTGCTTTAAAGTTTCTCTTTTGGTTAATTCAATAAACACCTATTAAGCAATATCCTATAGACTTAAACCTAAAGGATCGGAAATAAATAATATGGTTCTGGCTTGAAGTCCTCTCTTAAGGACCAACTCAACCTTAGTTTGATGAGAATGAATAGAAATGTCCTTTTCTTGGTCAAAAACCAGGACAATTTTTAGCAGATCACTAATGGGAATCAGTATAGCCAAGCACCCCATTCTCTTCTCTTTTTGAGACTTCCACTTGGGGAGTTGTTGGTTGATGTTCTTTTTTCCTCTTCTGGGGTGGGAAGTTGAGGAGGATTCTTTATTGCCTAAAGAATTTGCTCAATTAGACCTAAATTTTGCTGAAAAGTTTTTATCAGGGTAAAATTCTACTATGTAGTGCATGCAATGCTTTCTGATTTAAACCGTAAGAACGTAGTTTGCATTGCTTCAGGGGAGGAATGCCTCAGCAGAATGTTCTAGTTAGTTCTTATATTTTAAGTTTCAAGAGCTAAACCATCAGAGAGACACAGAAAAAAATAACTAAAAACATGTATACAGTTTCAAAAAACATATAACAATCTTATTTTCTGTCCCTTACATCCAATGGATTACATAAAGTTTACCAGACTAAAATTAACATGGAAAGCCAGAGGTCGGAAAACTAAAGGCATTTAGATGCTGGTGGGTTCCTGAGAATAGACCTTGTCCTGCCTTCTCCCCAGGCCAGGTTGGGAAAGGCTGGATGAGAAAACCCATACAGACATTTGGCGGATCCGATTGCTGAGGGATCAGTGTGTCCTTTCACAGAGAGGGCCTAAGGAAGTCAGAAGGCTCTGGGGTTCTCCTTCCCCAATGCTCCTAATCTTTATGTGAGTATCTTGAGCCTCTTCTCTCACTTGGCAAGTGGGAAGGAGAGCGATTGCCCCTCCTAATGTTGCATTGTGATGGCTCATTGTATTCCCTTCCCTGGTCTTTTCATTTATTTTTTTTTTGTTTTTGTTTTACTTATTTTTGAGAAAGAGAGAGAAAGTCAGCTTGAGCAGGGGTGGGTTAGAGAGAGAGGGAGATACAGAATCCAAAGCAGGCTCCAGGCTCTGAGCTAGCTGTCAGCACAGAGCCCAATGCGGGGCTCGAACCTACGAACCGCGTGATCATGACCTGAGCCAAAGCCAGATGCTAAACTGACTTAGCCACCCAGGTACCCCTGGTCTTTCCATTTAAATTGTCAGACATGAGTGGAGATATTAGGGTGATGATTAGGGGTAGTTCAACTCAAGAAGGAAAATAGTAAAGATAAGAGCAAAAACCAATGTGGTAGCCAGAGCCAAGATGGCCCCGATGATCCTTACTTCCTGGTACTCATTCCCTTGTATAGTTCATTCCTATATCAAATAATGGCTCTCCTGTGTTATCCATAGGATATTCTACAAATGATGAAATGTAACTGTGAAGGCTAAGTTGTATAAAAACATTACCTTTTGACCTTGCTCACAAAAATTGTGCATCACAAGAAAAGTTTCTGACAGTTTTAAAATGCTAAGTTCTGGAGTAATTTGTTATAATAATTAGTCAACTAATGAAACAGGAAACCATGTGTAATGTAGAGATTCAACAAAAGCCAAAAATTCATTCTTTAAAAAGATTAATAAAAACTAATACACATCTAGTGAGACTTACCAAGAAAAAGAATGGCTCAATTATCCAGTGTCAGAAATGAAAAATAAGACATGCAGATTCTATAGACATTAGAGAGATAAAAAGAAGAGTTGATGAACTACTTTATGCCAACAAATTTGAAAATTTTATGAAAATAACAAACTTCTAAAAAGGATATAACAATTAACTGGGGTAAGACTAAACTGTCATACATAGAACAAAAACACAATGCCTTTTAAACAAATGTGTGTTTGTCTTCCATTTTCCAGTTCTGAGGGGAGTGATTGATGGGACTGCTTCCCTAGATGAGGCCATTCAGAGACTGGTTGGGATCTTGCAGGAAAGAGAAGACACACTCAAACAAGGTTATTGAGGGAAGTTCTTTAAGGGGACTATTGACAACAAGAGTGTGAAGGTTAAGGGAAACTAACAAGATACACTAAAATATCCCAATGCTAGCAATGGAGTGAGAGAGATGGAGGATGGAGGTGGAGAGAGGCCAAGCATTCTAACTGCAGGTGTGAAGGGACTACTAGATAGAAGCAGCTACTAGAATCAGAAGAGAATAGATAAAGTGGAGATAGATGGAGCAAAAGATGCTGTGGTCATTGGTAGTAGGAGGCAGGCACCCTGTCACAACCAGCAGAGAGAAAGCAGAGGAAATGAATATCTTGACTCACCCCCCTTTCACTCTCCCAACAAGAAGCCAGAAGAGAGTTATAACGGAGCCCATAAAGCCTGCAGGATGCAGAGCAATAGGGGACTTACATACAAAGTGGATCTTGAGCCGCATATGTCTTGATCATGTCACTGCACCATTGCCCTGGGGATTATAGTTATCTGCATGGTGAAAGCCAGGTCACCACCACATCTGCGTTTCATCAAACTGGAAGGGGAAAGGAGAGAGGATGTCAAGGAAAAATACCCAGTGTCTTAAGTCCCAGGACTGGAAATGGTAGTCATTTCTTCTTCTCCCTTACTAATGGTGGCAAAAACTAATCACATGACCACACCTAACTACTATAAGGAAACCTGAGCAATGTAACATGACTGGAAAAGCATATGTTCCAGGAAAAAAAAAGAATACATTTTAGTGAATAGTTACTAATCTGTACCACAGTCCACTCTTTAACCACTAAATATCCCTCTGCACCCATCTTCCTTGCCAAGGAATATAGGCTAAATATCTATCCAAGTTCTGTATCCAGCTCAAAGCACAGGATCTCTGGGTGATATTTTGACCTCTGCATTAGGTTCATATATGCCTGCATGTGGCAGTCTAGGGAATAAAACTATTGCCCCCCCCCATTCAATTACAGTAGTTAAGTATGAACAGATAACTATAATAAACACTCCTAGAAAAAGAAAGTAAGAATAAAATACACTCAGCTCTGTAACAATGAGGTAATTCCACCAGAGAGGAATTGAGAAGATTCCCTGTTTTGGCAGTGATATACTTTCCCATACCCTCTGTGATTCCAAATTTTGCCCTTTGGGAATGTTTTGTGGTACATTATGCTTTAAGGCCACAGCTGATGAGGATCTTGGAAGGAGTGTAATTTTAGCAGCCTCCTTCCTACAGGTATAGTTTGAGAGTCTGAGGACATTTCCAGGCCAGGCTTTGGTTGCTTTGGAAATTTAAGTACCTAAGAAATTCAATAGGCTTCTGGTCTGTTTGTTTTCATTCAATGCCATGTGCCAACAACAATGCTCATATTTCTTTTTGGAACATAATTTTTAAGCACACTTTACTTCCTGGTTTCCATGCCTAGCCATTTCTCCCATTTAAGTGCTGTCTCATTTGAAGCTATCTGAATAAAAGGTAAAATGAGGCAACACCATTAATATAATCTTCCACAGTGCCAGATCCCCTAGCTTTCCTAATTGGGAGACATGTGGGAAAAGCTGACTCATAGCAACCCTCCCTCCTGCTGTTGGGGCACAGAACCAAATTTCTAGACCTCTATGGTCTTCTGCTTTATGTCCACTAGTTTCTACATGAGCACTTAATTTTCTTACTGTACCCTACTAAAAACATCAAAGAACAAGGAACACATCAGCATTCTTGTTACTCTCTGGGTAAGTGGCTAGCTTTTCAGGTTACTGCAGGAAACAGTTTTATTATATATTTGTGTGGCGACATTACAAGGATCTCCAATTTTGCAGATACCTGATTCCTCAATTCTAGTCTAGCCACATATTTAAGGTTCTTCTTAGAAACCCATTTCTGGGTTCAAATTTCTATATTTTTAAGGTCATGCTAGGCTGTTGTACCAAACTGACCCCAAATACAGTGGCTTAAAGAATATAAACATTGCTGAAGGGTACTATCATGGATTAGGGAACCCAGTTTTCTGATTTTCAATACCAGTTCAGTCACTTACTAACTCTGGCCCTCTCTGAGTCTTGGTTTTGTTATCTTTGAAGTGGAGGTAATAACAGTAACTACCACTAGGGTTGGTGAGACAATTAAAATAATTAGTATATATAAAACTTAAAACAGTGTTTATTACATGCCAGTGTAATATAAGCACTTGATAATTTAAAAAACACATTTATCATCTCTTTCACATAAAAAATCTCAGATGAGTGTTCCCGAGACAAATCAGTAGGAAAACTCAGATCCTTCTCATACTTCAGGGGCCGAACAGTTTCCATGCATGTGGCATTTGTTCATAGAGCATTATCATCTTTGTGGCAGGGGAGAGAGTATGGGGAGGCACATGAAATGTCTGTAGGCCCAACCCGGAAATGGCACAAACTGCTTCCACTGAAATTCTATTAATAAGAGCAAAGTCATAGGACTATACCTAATTGGAAGCAAGGCTGGAAAATCTGGGTTAGCTGGGTAGCCTTGTGCCCAGAAAGGAGGGATTTGGGTAGGTAGCTAGTGTCATCTACCATAATACCTTAAATGGACTCACAAAAAGGGTTCGGGAATCATGATTCTCTATTCATTAAAGAAATTGAGTTAGAAATTTTAAAAAATCATCACATTAAAAGAATCTAAAAACTGGAGACAATCAAGTGTTGATAAAGTTGGAATGGGTAAATAAGTGATAGTAAATTTGTACAGTGAAGTACTATTGAGCAATATATACCACAACTAGAGGTATATACAATGACATGGACGAATTTCACAAATAATGATGAGCTAACAACAAAATGAATACATGTAGTATGTTTCTATTTTTGGAAAATTCCAAAAGAAGCAAAATTAAACATTGTTTGAGGAGGCATTTGTGGGTGGTTACATTAGAACAGAGAGGTTCTCTCTCTAGCTATCTCTAGCAATCACAAAAGATAGGATTGTGGCTGCCTCTAGAGAAGGTGGGGATTGTAATCAGGGAATGATACATGAGGAAGCTTCTGCAGTTCTGGCAACATTCCATTTCCTGACTTGAATGGCGGCTTACATTGGTATTTATATTATAATCATTCTATAACTCTGTGTGTGTGTGTGTGCATATATTTTTTTCATAGATCTTTGGCATAAACAATATATTCACAATAGTATTTCCATGCATATGGAAGAGCTAAGTTGACTTTAAGAAATGAAAATGAAGGGCAGAAGTAGGCCTAACAATAAAAACAGTTTAGTATTCATAAAATAAAAAACAAACAAACAAGTGAATCCATGGAATAGAATAGAGATCTCAGAGATATGTCTCTTTGGGGAATTAATATAAGATAAAGTTATTAACACCAATTAATAGGGAAAGGATGTTTACTTAGGAAATGACATTGGAAGAATGGAGTTACTTTATGGAAGACAATAAAACTATGTCCTACCTAACATCACTAGGTAACTATCAAAGAGGTATTTATGACCTTTGGAGTTAATAGAAGACATGGTAACAGAGTTTCTTTATGACCTAAGGGTAGGAAAAACTTTCTGGAACAAAATTTCAAAAATATAAATGCTGAAACAAAAAAGTTGATTGAATTTGAGTCATTAAAATTAAGGATTCCTAGTTAAGCAAAGACATCATTGACAAAGATAATAGATGAATATCAGAATGAGAAATATTTGTGATGTTAAACTGACAAGGTATAATTAAACATAATACTTTAGGAACTCTAAAGAATAACAAAGGGGAGATCATAACCCCAAAGAATAAGAGGCAAATGATGTGAAGACACAAGCAATTTACGGAAGAGGAGGAAAAACTGAAGCACACGAAAAGATGTTCAGATGCTCAGAATCCTTAGTAATTGGAGAAGTGCCATTTAAAATAGCACTTTAGGGGTCCCTGGGTGGTTCAGTTAGTTAAGCCTCCCCCTTCTTGATTTCAGTTCAGGTCATGTTCTCATGTTTCGTGAGTTCAGGCCCCACATCTGTCTTTGTGCTGACAGCATAGAAACTGCTTGAGATTCTCTGTCCTCTCTCTGCCCCTCCCCTGCCCCCTCTCTCTTTCAAAAATAAATGAACATTAAAAAAAATAGCACTCTAAGTTGTTTTATACCTATTAGACTATCAAAAATTCAAAGGGTCATATTGCAAAGTGCTGATGGGGAGGTGGGGATACAGAGGACATACGGTAGGTGGTTGCAGCCACAACAGGTGAGATCCAGAGCTCAAGGAATCGTGAAAGCTGTAGCGTTCAGAGCCATGTCTGTAGTTAAGGTCCACATCAGCAAACCAAATGCTTGCAATACAGCTTCTTTCCTCAATCGATTCCGAAGTTTAATCTCACTAAAGCCCTTCTGATTTACAGACACAAAGCAATATCTGCACTGTGGCTTCAAGATTGTTGGGGAAATATAGGTTCTAGCTTCTACCTGTGCAGAACAGGAAGGCATATTAGAAGAAAAGAGGCCGACCACCTCTTCCCCTACCCCCTGCACCTGAGGTTCTTCAGATACTGGCATTTAATAAAATCCTTCTACACATATCTAATACGTGCCAGGGTTTTAAAACATTGCACCCAAAGGATGTTGAAATAAAGGTGGAAGGTGCTGCTTTAGCGTTTCTACCACACCACACAGGAGTAAGACGTGGATGCACACTCGGTATTACCGATGTACTTGTGTTCATGTTGTTATTGAAGGAATTTGTCTACAGAAAGAAAACAAATCACGTACCTTCTGCCAAAACTCATTTTTCCCACCCAGTGAGGTTGTTCAGGAAAACAATTTACCGGAGGTGTAAAAGACTGTAATTAGTACAGTTAAGAGCAAGTCATCCAACTGAGGAAAACCTAGAAGAATGTGAAGTTGGAGCAGAGAATGTAATGGAAATCCAGTTTGATACTGTCTAGAACAGACAGTAGATAAAACTCAGTCCATCAGGGATGACTTTGGAAATGGTGCAATGAATACTTACCACAAAATTGTGCTCTTTGAGCTCCAGGTTTTCCCCCCACATGAGCCCTGTGGTTTCTAACAGCTAACTGGTGAATCACACAAACCTAAAGAATATCACTGTTTCCATTAAGAAGAAAAACCAAAATGAAGTGCAAATGGAGCATTATGTGGACTGTTAGGGATTTCCACTACAGAAAAAATATGGCTTCTGCAGCGAACCTGAAGATTGTCTGTGAGTAGAATGCAAATTCAAGATCTTTGGAAAATAATTTGTGCATGAATGGATTCTAGAGAAGCCCATTAGCATTCAAGACAATCACATCATATGCTAAAAGTCACACACACACACACACACACACACACTACACATAGAATAAATGGAAATAGTAAAGTCAGATGTGTACTACCATTAACACATTTAAATATTTTGGCCCTTTCCCTATCTTTGTTTTTTGCTGCCCTGATTTCTTTCCAGAATTTTTTCTGATGAGCTCTCTCTCATTATATCATGTGCTTCTGAAATCCTCTCCCAGTTTCTACTTTTAAGGAACCAGACATATACACTGAACATCATTCCCATTTGCCCAAGAGAGAAGCCACATACTCACCTTCTCAATCCCTATGGTAGGTTGGATACCGGTTGCCCAACTACTCTGGATGTCTTCTTGGTGTGCTATCCTCAGAAGGCTGATGACACATCACTGAGCCATTGAACTTGAGAGTGGCCACATGACTTCGTTTGGCCAATAAAATGTTGGTAGAAGTAATAGATCTCACTTTCAGGTAGAAATTTAAGAGCTGGTATGTGTTTCACTGTGTCTCTTTTCTCTTTGTCGCCAAACTGGTAGTATTCTAGATATAGTCTGTTCTCCCAAACTGGATTCTGAATTAATAGTAATTAATTAATAATAATTAATAACAATAATGACAGGAAGCAGAGCTGTAGCCAACCTGCAATGGGCATGTAGCATGAGTGGTAAGCCCCGTTGTAAGCCTCTGTTACAGGATGCTGCAGTAGTTCATTCTTTCTCATTTGTTGTGTAGAGTATTTCATTGTATAAAAATACCATAATTCATTTACCCAGTCCATTATTGATAGGCTTTTATGTTGTATACGAGTATTTAAAATATATGCACCAAGCTGCCATGAACTTTCTTTTCCAGCACACTTTAATGCACATATAAAAATATATGTTAGGTATATATGCAGAATTGAAATCACTGGGTAATGGAGTACACAATTTGTGCAGCTTCAGTAGATCCTGAAAAGCAGTTTTCCAAAGTGGCTGTACCAATATATTCTTCCACTAATGATGTTAGGATTCTAGTTGCTCCACTTCCTTATCAACACTTAGTAGTGTTAGTTTTCCTTTTTATAAAAAAATTTATTTCAGTGAGTGTGTTGTCATATCTCTTCATGACTTTTGTGTGCAATACTCAGATGAATACACCTTTTCTTAGGCTTATTGGCTTTTTGGAGGCTTCTTTTATACAGAGAATGTTCAACTGTTTGGTCATTTAAAAATTTGGTTGACATAATTTTTCTTATTAATTTGTAGGTATGAGTTCTTTGTGAATACCTGTATTGAAAATATATTCTTCCACTTTAAAATTTTTTATTTATTTATTTATTTTTAAAATTATATCCAAGTTAGTTAGCATATAGCACAATAATGATTTCAGGAGTAGGATCCATCCAGTGATTCATCCTCTACGTATAACACCCAGTGCTCATCCCATACATGTCTTCCTTAGTGGTCCTTCCCCACTTAGCCCGTCTCCCCACCCCCAGCCTCTCCAGTAACCCTCAGTTGGGTCTCTATATTTAAGAGCCCTTTATGTTTTGTCTCCCTCCCTGTTTTTATTTTTGGGGTTTTTTTTCTTCCCTCCCCTTATGTTCACCTGTATTGTATCTTAAATTCCTTACATGAGTGAAATCATATGCTATTTGTCTTTCTCTGACTAATTTCCCTTAGCATAATACATTCTAGTCCCATCCACATTGTTGCAAATGGCAGGATTTCTTTTTTTTTTTTTTTTTTTTTGATTGCTGTATTCTCCCACTTTTTGGTGATTTTTCATTTTCTCAATCATGTCTTTGATGGACAGAAAATTGCAATTTTAATGAAATCCAATGTATCAATATATTCTTTTATGGATGTTGCTTTTTGTTAACCTTTTAAGAAGTATCCTTTTTAACTAGGTTATGAACTATGCTTCTTTGTTATCTTATAAACGATTTGCTGTTTAATTTTCCACATTGAAATTTCTCACCTATCTGGATATATTTTAGAGTGCCTTTTGAGTAGAAATCAAGATTTTTTTGTAGCCACATCTATATCCAATTGATAGAAAGTCACTCATTGAAAAGAAAATCCTTTCCCCACAGGATTGTTGCAGCAATTTGTCCCAAGTAAGGGGACCATCCGTGCATGGGTTTACAGCTGGGCTCTTTATTCTATTCCACTGAATGATTTGTCAATCATTGTACCAATATCAGATGGTTTTAATTATGAAAGATTTATAGTAAGTCTTGTTTTAGGTAGTAAAATCCTTCAAATTTCTTCTTCAAAATTTTTATGGCTATTCCTCTCTCTTTGTACTTCCATTTAAATTTAGAATCCACTTGTCAATTACTACAAAATTTTGCTAAGATTTTGACTGGGATTGCATTGACTGTATACACTCAACAAGGATCATGAATCATTAAAATTTGAGTCTTCTAATAATTAATAACGCATGTTCCAGATTTTCTTTTCCAAACTTGGATTTATTTATTTATTTATTTATTTGCTCTAGTTTAATATTTTGTTAGGTTTATTTGTTTATTTAAAAAAATTTTTTTTTATGTTTATTTATTATTGGGACAGAGAGAAACAGACCATGAGTGGGGGATAGGCAGAGAGAGAGGGAGATACAGAATGTGAAGCAGGCTCCAGGCTCTGAGCTGGCTGTCAGCACAGAGCCTGACCTGGGGCTCGAACCCACAAACAGTGAGATCATGACCTGAGCCGCAGCCAGACGCTTCACTAACTGAGCCACCCAAGCGCCCCTATTTGTTTATTTTTGAGAGAGATACAGACAGACAGACAGACAGACTGACAGAGAGAGAGAGAGAGAGAGAGAGAGAGGGAATGTGAGTGGGGGAAGGGCAGAGAGAGAGGGGGAGAGAAAATCCCAAGCAGACTCCCTGCTATCAGTGCAGAGTCCCACGTGGGGCTCCAACTCACAAATAGTGAGATCATGACCTGAGCAGAAACCGAGTGGGACACTTAACCGACTGGGCCACCCAGGCGCCCCTTGATCTAGCTAATATTGCATATACGTGATAATAGTGAGTATCCTTGTCTCTCTGTCAGTCACCAGGGAAAACTTTCAATTTCTCATCAAATATGATGTTTGCTATAATTTCCCTTTCAATTGCTCTCAGTCTGGTTAAAACATTTTCATCCGATTTTTAACTTATTAGGACTCTTTTTTAATTACAAAACAATATTGAATTTTTAAAAATATTTTGTCTGCATTTATTGAGATGATTATTTTTTCTTATTTCATCAAGTATATGATTGAGTTAAAGCTCTAAGCCAAACTTGTATACTGGGTGTATACTTTACTTTTCCTAATTTATTATCTATTTATATATAGCGGATTTGATTGAGTAATTCTTTAAGATATTAATGTCCATATTCATGATAAATATTGACTGTAATTTTAATTTCCTTTCTTGTAATAAATTGCCAGGTTTTGGTATCAAGATTATGTTGGCTTGGTAAAAGAGTTGAGAAAGAATTTTTATATTCTGTGGAAGAGTTTATATAAAAGTTAGTGTTTTTTCTTCCTTAAGTGTTTGGAAGATTAATTCAAGAAGCTATTTAGGACTGAGGACTAAAATATAGATTCAATTTCTTAAATAAGTATAAAAATATTGAGATTTCCTGCTTTTTCTTGTGTGTCTTTTGCAATTTTAAGAATTCACTCTTTTCACCTAAATTTATAAATATAGTGGAATAAATTAGTTCAAAATATGCTTCTATTTTTAAAAATATCTTTAAAACCTGTGGTAATATTCTGGTTCTCATTCCTCATATTTGGAATTTTTAATCCCTCTCTCTTTGTGGGTCTTACTAGGCATTTATATACTTTATTACTATTTTCAACTTTTGAATGTTTTGTCTTCTTTATTTAATTTTTTAAAGATTTATTTGAAAAACATTTTTTTAAAGTTTATTTATTTTTGAGAGACAGAGAGTGACAGAGCATGAGTAGGGGCAGGGCAGAGAGAGAGGGAGACACAGAATCCGAAGCAGGCGCCAGGCTCTGTGCTGTCAGCGTAGAGCCGGACACGGGGCTCCAATCCATGAACCACAGGATCATGACCTGAGCTGAAGTTTGATGCGCAGTTCAGAGGCATTTAATATGTTCCCAATGTTGTGCAAGCATCACCACTATCAAATGCTAGAGTTTTTTCACACCCCTAAAAGGAAACCATGCTCATTAAGCTGTTAGTACCACTACCCTTTTGTTACCCCCAGTCCCTGGTAAGTACTAATCTGCTTTGTCTGTGCATTTCCCTCTTCTGGCTATTTCATATAAATGGAATCACACAATATGTGGCCTTTTGTGTCAGATTTCTTTCACTTAGCATAGTATTTTCAAGGTGCATCCATAGCATAGGATGGACCAGGACTTCATTATTTTTATGACTGAATAAACATTCTATACAATGAATATCCTTTCTTTAAGTCTGTTTTTTATTGCACTGATTGCTGGTCTGTCTTTATTATTTCCATCTTTCTACTTTCTTCAGGTTTTTCAGTTTTTGAGATGCACGCTTAGATAACTGAAGTAAAGTGGTATATATTTCTGTTGGTTTTGGCTTATATACCTTGAAGTACTGTTCTTAGGTGCATATAAATTTAGGATCCCCAAAGCTTGACATATACATTTGGGGCTCCTACACTTCCTAACTAGATGACTTTGCCTAAAACAGGAGTAATCACACTGGTAATATCCCCTTTACCAGGATGTTGTGATTACCTAGGTGAGAGCATTTGTTTAAAGTGCTCATTTCTCCACCTGAATAGAATTTTATGGTTTGCACTGCAATTGCTTTATGTCTACATTTGCAGATATTTTCTCATTTATTTCATACAACAAACCCACAGGCATTATCTTCATTTCACAGATGTTTCTGCTACCACAGAATTTCAGAAAGTGACCATGAATCTAGTATTCAAAGTCCAGTGTTTTTGTTTTCATATTTTCTCCTACATTTGCTAACACTGCTTCAGGCAGAATAGTGTTACTGGAGTTCTAAGCGCCCTGGAATTTCATACTTACAAACTCTCCAGTACATTGCACTTACTGCCAACAGGGTTCATTCAGCATCCTCTGGAGGAAGAACACAGAGCGCCCCCATCAAATTAACCCTTTTGTGCTCGCCCAAGGTTAAACTTGGCAAACGTGGCTCTGGCTCTCTGCCAATGCATTGACATTTTCCCCCGAATACTCAGTGAATTTGGTTTTTTGTGGGAAAATAAAAGAATCAGAACACGTGCTTTGTGCCAAGGATACTTAGGAAGTAACGCTTTAATGTGTGTGAATAAATATTTAGCACATGAAAACAAAGTAAGAAAGGAAAAGAATTATGAAAGTCAGTGTGAATTGTTGACTAAGTTTTGAGTATTTTACAGGAGTTTTCTCTTTTTTAATGTTGGGTTGTAAATTGCTGATGATAAAAAATTCTAATTTAAAAAACCCAAACAAATTTAAATTTTTCATATTTCATGGATTTGAATATAGTCATTTTTATACATTTTAACAACTTTGAGATGGGAAGTTAGTATATAATCAATAGTTTCTTAGCATTGGGTTGTAGATTGTTTCTTTCCTAGTATGGTAATAAAATAATTAAAGTAATAAAACAATAAAATAAAACAAGTATATATTTAACATGGTATATTATGATGGTATTTTAAAGTCAGTAAAATATGGCATATTAAAATATTCCAGAAGCTCCTTTTCAAACATTCATTCATTTCTTTAATCAATATATACTGGGTACGTAGCCTGTATTTAGTGCTAAACCAGCTCTCAGGGCTATAACAATAAGCAAAGCAGTATTCTATAGGTTTATAGTATAATGAGAAAATCAGAAAAGGAATAAGGTATTAATAATACAGAGTGGTAAGAATAATAAAGAAGCATGGCGCAAAGGACATATGAAAAGGATATTTAAGAATTAGGGCTCAAGAAAGACTTAGTCAAAGTAAATTCCAAATGTATGCCTGTCGGAGCAAGTAGTATTTGGTTATATCCCAAATGGGGAATAGAGAGGTTTGGGGGAAAAAGTGTTTCAAATGAACGAGTAGTCGCAAAGCCCAGAGCAACATTCCCACAGACAGTAGACCTTTCAAAGTAACTGATGGTGGAGATCATTAATTCCTCAAGTATTTTCACTTGTCTTTTAGACAAGGATTCTTAGTATCTGGCCCTGGGACCTATAGCTTCAATGAAATACTGAAATCTGGCACAAGTGTTATGTGTATTTATGAATCCAAGGGAAGGATTTACTGCATTCATCAGGGTCACAAGGTTAGTTGAGTCCCTTCGAAGAAAGTTAAGAATGACTACTGGTAGGTCTCACAGAGTAAAACAAGTAAGCTGGAAAAGGTATTCATATATTGCCTAATTTATTCAAAAACTAAATTAGTAAGTTAATAAATCACCTGGATCAGAGGATGAGTGCGTGGCCTCTTCTTGTCTGCTCCTCAACTCACCCCCAGTCCCTGTTCCTCTTGTCTCCTGTATGCCCCATTCGCTGCCATTTGTTCATTCTTTCATTCCTTCTCCAAATTTTGAGCACCTACTGTGCCAGAAGCTGTTCTAGGAGTCGAAGAGGGAGTAGATGACAAATTAGTCAAGGTCTGTGCCCTTCTCAAATTTACTAGTGATGGAGGGCAGGCTGCTACAAGTAAACAAATAGATAAACAAGATGGCTCCATATGGTGAAGAATGTGTGGAGGCAGGGATGGTGGAGTCCTTCGCAACCTGAATCCCACATCCACAGTCAGTCACAACTGAGTGGAGCACTGTGTAGGGGAAGAGTCCTAGAAGCTCTGTCATGTCAGGAAATAACCTCTTAGTTGCTGGATCATGACAAAGAATGTGGGGCGAGGGGAGAGTTCCAGGGGACAGGGAATGGTCAGCATTGTGGAGGACCTCTTGGGGGGTCTGAGGAAGTATTTACTGACTAGAACAGAGATATGTCACTATTCCAACAATCAGTAGCTCTGGTGCTAACCATTTTGTGTCAGCTGTGGGATCTTAGTGACTGGCGGTGGGCAGAGGGTGCGAGGAGAGGCTGCTGTACATAGTAACTTTGAAAAAAGCCTCATAGGAGAAGTGGCATTTCACCTAAGACCTGAATGGCAAGAAAGAGAAACTCAAAGAGCAATCAGGGAGCAGGTGAACATAAGGAATGGGGAGAACATTCTAGTCAAAGGATAGCAAAGGCAAAAATGATGAGGTATAATAAGACTGACATGTTTACAGAGTGATAGGAAGGCTAATGCTGCTGAAACAACAGGATGAGTGAATGATAAGAAATGAGGTCAGGTGGTAGGCACAGGCCAGCTTTTGTATGGCCATTTAGGCCATGATAAGAAAGCAAAATGAGAAGTGGGGAAATGATATGATCTGATTTACATTTTTAAGAGCTTACTCTAGCTGCAGTGAGCAGAATGGATTGGGGATGAGGGAGAGAAGAGTGAAGAGGGTTTTTTTGAGCAGAGAGACAATGGTAGCTTGGGACAGAGTGATGGCAGTGAATTAGAAAAAGTGAGCTGATTCAAGATTTACTTGCAAATTGTGGTGGTTTTAAAGATATGTCCACACTTTCTTTGATATGCCGCCCTTCGAGAGGTGGAGCTTAATTCCTCTCCCCTTAAAAGTGGACTGGAGTTGTTTGCTTCTAGCAAAGAGAAGATGGTGGAAGTGAAGAGGTGTCACTTCTGTCGTAAGATCGTGGTTCCTATTTTGGAGGCATACTCTTGCTCTGTTTTCTCACACTGGGGGAAGCCAGCCTCTTCATTATGCTACAGCTCTGTGAAAAGTTTCATGAGGAAAAAACCAAAGACTGCCAAGAACTACATGAGTGATCTTGGAACCTGATCTTATCTCTTCCACCCCACCCTAGATGAGCCTTCAGATGAGAGTACAGCTACATTGGTCTGGGCTCCCAGAAAACCAGAACCAATACTATAGATAAAAGAGAGAGAGAGAGAGAGATGATTATGAAGGCTGAGATATGCCACGAGATGCTATCTGTAAGCTGGAGAGCCAGGAAGGCCAGTGGTATAATTCAGTCCAGTCTAAAGGCTTAAGACTGAGGGAGCCACTGGTACAAATTCCAGAGTCTGAATCCCTAAGAACCAGAAGCTTTGATGTCCAAGGGCAGAAGAAGATGAATGTCTTAGTCCAAGTAAAGAGAGAGGAGAGAGAGAGGGAGAGAGAGAGAGCGCGCGCATATTTGTCCTTCCTCCACCTTTTTGCTCTGTTTAGTCCCTCAAAGACTGGACTATGCCCACACACATTAATGAAGGTTAATCTTCTTTACTTAGTTTATTGATTTAAGTGCCCATCTCTTTTGGGAACACTCTTCACAGACACACCCAGAAACAATTTACCCGCTATCTGGGCATTCCTTACTCCAGTCAGGCTAACGCATAGAATTAACCGTCTTAACCCTGGCTGACAGCTCAGCTGCCAATTCACAAAGACCTTGAAGCCAGAGATATCCAGTTGTGTCACACCTAGGACAGTGATCCACAGAAAGTATGAGATAATAAATGGTTGCTGTTTTTAACTGCTAGATTTTTACATTATTTGTTGTGCAGCAATAGATAATTAATACAGAAGGAAGGCTCATGGGACTGACTGATATGTTTGGTGCAAAGACGTATTAAAGAAAGGGAAGGGGGAGTGAAAATTGGCTAGGTTTGGGGTGTGAGCAACTGGATGTTAGTAGTGCCATTGACTGAAGTGTGGAGAGATTGGAAGACATGATATGTTGGGGGTGGGGAATCAAAAGTTCTGCTATGGGAATATTTACTATTGAAGCTTGAAAAGATGTGAGTTCTTTGTGTGCAATCTTTCATTTATGCATGTGAGAGGGTTTTCTTTTTTTTTTTTTTT